>NC_047115.1:1530378-1565378 GCF_902500255.1 Thalassophryne amazonica | reverse complement strand
CTGTTATGCTGCTGTTGTACTGGTGTAATATGCTGTTATACTGCTGTAATATGATGTTATACTGCTGTTATACTGCTGTAATATGATGTTATGCTGCTGTTGTACTGTTGTAATATGATGTTATGCTGCTGTTGTACTGGTGTAATATGCTGTTATACTGCTGTGATATGATGTTATACTGCTGTAATATGATGTTATACTGCTGTAATATGCTGTTATACTGCTGTAATATGATGTTATGCTGCTGTTGTACTGGTGTAATATGCTGTTATACTGCTGTAATATGATGTTATGCTGCTGTTGTACTGGTGTAATATGCTGTTATACTGCTGTAATATGATGTTATACTGCTGTAATATGCTGTTATACTGCTGTAATATGATGTTATACTGCTGTTGTACTGTTGTAATATGATGTTATGCTGCTGTTGTACTGGTGTAATATGCTGTTATAATGCTGTGATATGATGTTATACTGCTGTAATATGATGTTATACTGCTGTAATATGCTGTTATACTGCTGTAATATGCTGTTATGCTGCTGTTGTACTGGTGTAATATGCTGTTATACTGCTGTAATATGATGTTATACTGCTGTTATACTGCTGTAATATGATGTTATGCTGCTGTTGTACTGGTGTAATATGCTGTTATACTGCTGTAATATGATGTTATACTGCTGTTGTACTGGTGTAATATGCTGTTATACTGCTGTAAGATGATGTTATACTGCTGTTGTACTGTTGTAATATGCTGTTATACTGCTGTAATATGCTGTTATACTGCTGTAATATGCTGTTATACCGCTGTAATATGATGTTATGCTGCTGTTGTACTGGTGTAATATGCTGTAATACTGCTGTAATATGATGTTATGCTGCTGTTGTACTGGTGTAATATGCTGTTATACTGCTGTAATATGATGTTATACTGCTGTTGTACTGTTGTAATATGCTGTTATACCGCTGTTATACCGCTGTAATATGATGTTATACTGCTGTTGTACTGTGTAATATGCTGTTATACTGCTGTAATATGCTGTTATACTGCTGTAATATGATGTTATACTGCTGTAATATGATGTTATACTGCTGTTGTACTGGTGTAATATGCTGTTATGCTGCTGTTGTACTGGTGTAATATGTTGTTATACTGCTGTAATATGATGTTATACTGCTGTTGTACTGTTGTAATATGCTGTTATACTGCTGTAATATGATGTTATACTGCTGTTGTACTGTTGTAATATGCTGTTATACCGCTGTAATATGATGTTATACTGCTGTTGTACTGGTGTAATATGCTGTTATACTGCTGTAATATGATGTTATACTGCTGTTGTACTTTTGTAATATGCTGTTATACTGCTGTAATATGCTGTTATACTGCTGTTATACTGCTGTAATATGATGTTATACTGCTGTTGTACTTTTGTAATATGCTGTTATACTGCTGTTATACTGCTGTAATATGATGTTATACTGCTGTTGTACTGGTGTAATATGCTGTTATACTGCTGTAATATGATGTTATACTGCTGTTGTACTGTTGTAATATGCTGTTATACTGTTGTAATATGCTGTTATACTGCTGTAATATGATGTTATGCTGCTGTTGTACTGTTGTAATATGCTGTTATACTGCTGTAATATGATGTTATACTGATGTTGTACTTTTGTAATATGCTGTTATACCGCTATGATGTTATACTGCTGTTGTACTGGTGTAATATGCTGTTATACAGCTGTAATATGCTGTTATACTGCTGTAATGCTGCTGTTATACTGCTGTAATACTGCTGTTATACTGCTGTAATATGATGTTATACTGCTGTTGTACTTGTGTAATATGCTGTTATACTGCTGTTGTACTTGTGTAATATGCTGTTATACTGCTGTAATGCTGCTGTTATACTGCTGTTATACTGCTGTAATATGATGTTATACTGCTGTTGTACTGCTGTAATATGCTGTTATACTGCTGTAATATGATGTTATACTGCTGTTGTACTGTTGTAATATGATGTTATGCTGCTGTTGTACTGGTGTAATATGCTGTTATACTGCTGTGATATGATGTTATACTGCTGTAATATGCTGTTATACTGCTGTAATATGATGTTATACTGCTGTTGTACTGGTGTAATATGCTGTTATGCTGCTGTTGTACTGGTGTAATATGCTGTTATACTGCTGTAATATGATGTTATACTGCTGTTATACTGCTGTAATATGATGTTATGCTGCTGTTGTACTGGTGTAATATGCTGTTATACTGCTGTAATATGATGTTATACTGCTGTTGTACTGGTGTAATATGCTGTTATACTGCTGTAAGATGATGTTATACTGCTGTTGTACTGTTGTAATATGCTGTTATACTGCTGTAATATGCTGTTATACTGCTGTAATATGCTGTTATACCGCTGTAATATGATGTTATGCTGCTGTTGTACTGGTGTAATATGCTGTAATACTGCTGTAATATGATGTTATGCTGCTGTTGTACTGGTGTAATATGCTGTTATACTGCTGTAATATGATGTTATACTGCTGTTGTACTGTTGTAATATGCTGTTATACCGCTGTTATACCGCTGTAATATGATGTTATACTGCTGTTGTACTGTGTAATATGCTGTTATACTGCTGTAATATGCTGTTATACTGCTGTAATATGATGTTATACTGCTGTAATATGATGTTATACTGCTGTTGTACTGGTGTAATATGCTGTTATGCTGCTGTTGTACTGGTGTAATATGTTGTTATACTGCTGTAATATGATGTTATACTGCTGTTGTACTGTTGTAATATGCTGTTATACTGCTGTAATATGATGTTATACTGCTGTTGTACTGTTGTAATATGCTGTTATACCGCTGTAATATGATGTTATACTGCTGTTGTACTGGTGTAATATGCTGTTATACTGCTGTAATATGATGTTATACTGCTGTTGTACTTTTGTAATATGCTGTTATACTGCTGTAATATGCTGTTATACTGCTGTTATACTGCTGTAATATGATGTTATACTGCTGTTGTACTTTTGTAATATGCTGTTATACTGCTGTTATACTGCTGTAATATGATGTTATACTGCTGTTGTACTGGTGTAATATGCTGTTATACTGCTGTAATATGATGTTATACTGCTGTTGTACTATTGTAATATGCTGTTATACTGCTGTAATATGCTGTTATACTGCTGTAATATGATGTTATGCTGCTGTTGTACTGTTGTAATATGCTGTTATACTGCTGTAATATGATGTTATACTGATGTTGTACTTTTGTAATATGCTGTTATACCGCTATGATGTTATACTGCTGTTGTACTGGTGTAATATGCTGTTATACAGCTGTAATATGCTGTTATACTGCTGTAATGCTGCTGTTATACTGCTGTAATATGCTGTTATACTGCTGTAATGCTGCTGTTATACTGCTGTAATATGCTGTTATACTGCTGTAATATGATGTTATACTGCTGTTGTACTTGTGTAATATGCTGTTATACTGCTGTTGTACTTGTGTAATATGCTGTTATACTGCTGTAATGCTGCTGTTATACTGCTGTTATACTGCTGTAATATGATGTTATACTGCTGTTGTACTGTTGTAATATGCTGTTATACCGCTGTTATACCGCTGTAATATGATGTTATACTGCTGTTGTACTGGTGTAATATGCTGTTATACTGCTGTAATATGATGTTATACTGCTGTTGTACTTTTGTAATATGCTGTTATACTGCTGTAATATGCTGTTATACTGCTGTAATGCTGCTGTTATACTGCTGTAATATGCTGTTATACTGCTGTAATATGTTATACTGCTGTTGTACTTGTGTAATATGCTGTTATACTGCTGTTGTACTTGTGTAATATGCTGTTATACTGCTGTAATGCTGCTGTTATACTGCTGTTATACTGCTGTAATATGATGTTATACTGCTGTTGTACTGTTGTAATATGCTGTTATACCGCTGTTATACCGCTGTAATATGATGTTATACTGCTGTTGTACTGGTGTAATATGCTGTTATACTGCTGTAATATGATGTTATACTGCTGTTGTACTTTTGTAATATGCTGTTATACTGCTGTAATATGCTGTTATACTGCTGTTATACCGCTGTAATATGATGTTATACTGCTGTTGTACTTTTGTAATATGCTGTTATACTGCTGTAATATGCTGTTATACTTCTGTTATACCGCTGTAATATGATGTTATACTGCTGTTGTACTGTTGTAATATGCTGTTATACTGCTGTAATATGATGTTATACTGATGTTGTACTTTTGTAATATGCTGTTATACCGCTATAATATGATGTTATACTGCTGTTGTACTGGTGTAATATGCTGTTATACAGCTGTAATATGCTGTTATACTGCTGTTGTACTTGTGTAATATGCTGTTATACTGCTGTTGTACTTGTGTAATATGCTGTTATACTGCTGTAATATGCTGTTATACTGCTGTAATGCTGCTGTTATACTGCTGTTATACTGCTGTAATATGCTGTTGTACTGATGTAACATGCTGTTATTGTCAGGCTTGGGCTTGGTCCTGTTTTATGTCTCTGCTCAAGTATTTTCTTGTGTTTTGGATTGTCTTTCCGTTTGCTTATGCTCTTGTTGGGGTTTTGCCTGCTTGGGTCTTTTCTGTCTCTTTTTCTCTTGTCTGTCTCCTTTGGCTCTTGGTGGTGGGTGTCTCTCTCTCTCTCTCTCCCAGACCACACCCCCTTCTGATGCTTTCCACACTCACCTGTTCTCAGTTTGCAGCTCATCACTTGGGTGTTCTTATACGGTTCATTTTGCTCTGATCCTTCGCCAGATCAGTGGTGGGCACAGTTCCGCTAATCCACTAACCGATAATTATCAATGCTAATGTTTTCATTATCGGATTAGCTTTTCAGATCACTTTGAAAACCATCAGTGGACTAATTATCTTCCGATAAATTTTGGTCCAATAAATATTAAACCGCTAACACATTTTTGCAGGTATGGTGAACAAAACTTAACAGTTACAAACATTTATGAGGTGTAAAATCAGTAATACCTACCTGTTAAATGTTTTGTAGTAGATGTGCAGTTCTATTCTCTGCAGAGAAGACCTGGTTCTGGAAGAAACAGCTGTATCTTCTGCAGGCAAAGGAGAACTAGTCACAGAAAAGAAAAAAGCTCACTTCTTTTGACCCCATACTGATATGCTGGCAATATCACCCAAGTCATCCAGAGGCGTACAGTTTTAACTTATGGTTAAAATTTAACCAAACTAATTTTGGACAAGTTATTTAAATTAACGTCACATCTGGAGTTTTATAAAGTGAAAATATCAGATATATGTTTTAGTTTTAAAGTAATGCACTAATTTTGAAGGTTTTAGTGTGGGCATGCTGTGTCCAAGTGCATTATGGGTAATCTCAGTACATTCACGACAGAAGAAATGCATTTGAGATGCTCTGATCAGGCTCCACATGGACAACAGCATTAAACTCTTTGTATACTCAACAAAAATATAAACGCAACACTTTTGGTTTTGCTCCCATTTTGTATGAGATGAACTCAAAGATCTAAAACTTTTTCCACATACACAATATCACCATTTCCCTCAAATATTGTTCACAAACCAGTCGAAATCTGTGATAGTGAGCACTTCTCCTTTGCTGAGATAATCCATCCCACCTCACAGGTGTGCCATACCAAGATGCTGATTAGACACCATGATTAGTGCACAGGTGTGCCTTAGACTGCCCACAATAAAAGGCCACTCTGAAAGGTGCAGTTTTGTTTTATTGGGGGGGGATACCAGTCAGTATCTGGTGTGACCACCATTTGCCTCATGCAGTGCAACACATCTCCTTCGCATCATCCGTGAAGAGAACACCTCTCCAACGTGCCAAACGCCAGCGAATGTGAGCATTTGCCCACTCAAGTCGGTTACGACGACAAACTGGAGTCAGGTCGAGACCCCGATGAGGACGACGAGCATGCAGATGAGCTTCTTTGAGACGGTTTCTGACAGTTTGTGCAGAAATTCTTTGGTTATGCAAACCGATTGTTTCAGCAGCTGTCCGAGTGGCTGGTCTCAGACGATCTTGGAGGTGAACATGCTGGATGTGGAGGTCCTGGGCTGGTGTGGTTACACGTGGTATGCGGTTGTGAGGCTGGTTGGATGTACTGCCAAATTCTCTGAAACGACTTTGGAGACGGCTTATGGTAGAGACATGAACATTCAATACACGAGCAACAGCTCTGGTTGACATTCCTGCTGTCAGCATGCCAACTGCACGCTCCCTCAAATCTTGCGACATCTGTGGCATTGTGCTGTGTGATAAAACTGCACCTTTCAGAGTGGCCTTTTATTGTGGGCAGTCTAAGGCACACCTGTGCACTAATCATGGTGTCTAATCAGCATCTTGGTATGGCACACCTGTGAGGTGGGATGGATTATCTCAGCAAAGGAGAAGTGCTCACTATCACAGATTTAGACTGGTTTGTGAACAATATTTGAGGGAAATGGTGATATTGTGTATGTGGAAAAAGTTTTAGATCTTTGAGTTCATCTCATACAAAATGGGAGCAAAACCAAAAGTGTTGCGTTTATATTTTTGTTGAGTATATATTGTGCCTAAAACTCTCATGAATATATTCTCTGGGTCTGGGTTTATAGACATTATTGTGTTTGCTTTATGCAAAAATGCCAGAAGAAGCCCAGGTTGCTTCTCCATTATTTTCAATTGGAATCATTGCAATCGATTCCTGTTTGCTCTTTAGAGTCCTGCTTATGTCAGATACTGTCTGTCGTCTTTGTTCTAGAGTAATATATATAAGATGTCTGAAATTCAGTTTGTGTTTATTAAATTCCACGCATCTTAAATGTAGTGGACACGGATTATCTGGAATTGTGTTTTGGCAAGTTTTCACAGTCTCTGCTGCCATCTACTGGCCAGTAATGTTCATGGCAGTTTGAGCGTCTGGATGCCAGTAGATGGCAGTGTTCTATTAATTTTGAACCCGGTTATATCAGACGGATGTCAAATCACAACTTGACTTTTTGTTTTTTTGCAAATAGCTTTTTTTTAACAAATAAAAAAAGGCATATTTTACAAAAGCACATTCATACAGTGGGGCAAAAATTATTGAGTCAGTCCCTGATTGTGCAAGTTCTACTTAGAAAGATGAGACAGGTCTGTAATTTTCATCATAGGTACACTTCAACTATGAGACACAAAATAAGAAAAAAAAAAATCCAGGAAATCACATTGTAGGATTTTTAAACCACAATTTTTACTACACTGTATGTAAACACCAACACACACCTCACATTAACGTGATGTTTTTTTTACATAGAATGAATGAGTCAACCAATCAGTGTTAGTGGAGACTCATTTACCCATAATCCCTTTGGCATCTGTCTGTGTTTGTTACAGAACTTCAGAATTAGTGCATTATTTAAAATTGGTTAGCTGTGCCCTCCACTGCACCAAATTGATGTACGCTATGCCTTCTCTCCAGCTCTGTATCCATTGTTCTCGACCTGCTTGCCTCCCGTATTTAGAGACCACCTGCTTATACCCTCGACCATGCGACTGCCTAATGCTCTTAGTTTTGTTTATCTTGTTGGACTGCCTACCTGCGTACCAGACCCTATTTACTGTCCCAGTAAACCTCTTTTACTTACAGAGCTTTGAGTCAGAGTTATATGCTGTTATACTGCTGTAATACTGCTGTTATACTGCTGTAATATGCAGTTATTATGTGAAAAGAGGCTGTGAAAAAAAAACAGACTGCAGACAAGGATAAAAGAACTGTAAATAATATTAAAATGTAATAAAAAAAATAAAGAAATCATAAAAATCATTCTAAAATGGTTTGCATGGTGGCAGCTCACTCACCAATGCCAGATATGAGGCCCCACCTCCACTCTGTCAATTCCTTGTTTTTATCTCTAATCATTCACAGAGTAGTTTCATCCATCGTCAACCCCTTGTAAAGTTCTCTCATGGTTCTTGAACATTATGATGGCTCTGTGAGTATGTGGCGAGGACCTTTGTCACCTCAGCAACTTTGAACTGTTCAAAATTCAGGGACAGCAACACCCAGTGAACGTTACACACATTCTTTGCACTTTCCTTGCAAATGCCATTTGCAAGTGGTCGCAGCCCAGTGAGTGTCATGCCCGGCCCTGATCCAGGCTTTCATCCTTATTTTGCCTCTTTATTTAGTTCACCACCATCGGCCCCAGCTCTGTTTTATTAGTTAATTACCATGCGTTTATTGTTTTATTTTGCTTTGTCTCTTTGTTTCTTTTCTGCTTTAGCCATTGTCCAATTCCATTCTTGTTTTGTTCAGCCAGTTTGTGTTTTCTTTGTTTACCACTTGTTCATTCTGTTCTCATTTATTATATTATCTGTTGTGCTTTAACATCGGGTTTTATCACTTAGTCTCTGTCTTATTTTTCTGGTCTGCTCTGTCATTTTTGTTTTCTTTGTCAGATCCTGTTCAGTTCGTCTGTGTTTATTTTCTTATTATTTTCTTATCAGTTTTCATGTAGGTTCTTCTCGTCCTTTTTGTTGTGTGGGCCGCCAGAAGAGGAGGTACTGCTGTCCCACCACCAGAGGGCGCCCTGTCTGGAGTGCGGGCTCCAGGCACCAGAGGGCGCAGCCGCCTCACAGGAGCAGCCAGGGTGACAGCTGTCACGCATCACCTGCAACAGCTGTTACCACTCACCTGATCAGCAGGGGTACATCAGCAGGACGACGTCTCCACCTCTTTGCCGAGATATCGTTCTACCTGAAAGGTAACGTACTCAGCTGACGGTTTGGCAGTGATCTTTTGTGACTTTTGTGCGTTGTTTAGCTGACTCCTTTTCCAACGAGAGGTGGAGGTGGTTTTCCTGCCGTGCGGAGTCCTGGGTGCAAACGCGCCCACATTTAATTGTTTTTTTCTTCCTCGCCAGCAGTACCAGGTCCGACACGCGGAGGCAGTGGCCACCTGGGAGTTCGGGACTTGGCGGCTCCAGTATTCCCGGGGTCTGGTGGCGGAGGAAATCGTGTGGTTCCGGTTCTGCTTTGGACGGACGTCTCCTATCTTCGAGCCTGCCCACACGACACCTTTTGTAAATTGGCTTTTGTCTATTGTTGTAATCTGTTGTAATTGTTGTGCCCATTCACAACAGTAAAGTGTTGTTATTTGACCTCCTCCATTGTCCGTTCATTTGCGCCCCCTGTTGTGGGTCCGTGTACCTACACTTTCCCAACACTTTTGCTCATGTCTGGTTGTAGTTCATAGTAATACTGTATTCTGCCCTGTGTCCTCCTAGTTTCCCTCACGTCCCTCTGATTATGTTCTCACTCCGCTGCACCTGCCATTATGTCTTTGTCCCTCATTTTGATTCAGTCTGTTTAGTATTTCCATCCACTCACACTCTTGGCACCTGTTCACGCATCTTTATATCTTACCTCACTCCACCTTGTGTTGTCCCTCCTCACCTTCTTGCATCATGCATTATCTTTGTTCAATAGTCACGCCCCCTTTCTAGATCTTTCCTCATGTGCACCTCCTTAACGCCACCTGTTCCTCATCTCATATCCAAATTAGTTCACCTGCATTTAAACCCCACAGTCCTTCACTTCCCTGCCAGATTGTTGTCTCCATACACTTTCTAGCGCCCGTTTTTCAGTCCTGAGTTTGCCAAGCCGTGTTCCGATTTCTGCCCTGTTCTCCTCGACTATGCCTCTTGCCTCTCCCCTGATGATTGCGTCTCAGCCTGACCCTGCTTGTACCTCTGCCTCTCTGATTGATCACATGTGCACCGTACTCGAGCTTGGAATGAAGACCATGATTTCATTCACACCTAAGCCCAGTCTGGGAGTCTGTATTGGGGGTCCAGCCTCTCCTGGTGCCGGGGTGCCGCCCTGACAGTGAGATAGTAACCTTACTACAAGTATAAAATGTATTTACTTTTTGAATATTAGTGATTATATTTTGCTGTCATTCCATGAATGAGCAGATTTCCCAGTTGTGATGATTTAGACCCCCCCCACCCCACCCCCAACAAAAATTTCTGCATCCACCCTGGTTAATGTGTTTTAAATTTTGCTACAACCAAAAGATAACTGTAACAGTAAATTCAAATATTTGAGTTCACAGTG
Organism: Thalassophryne amazonica; assembly: GCF_902500255.1. Taxonomy (NCBI): domain Eukaryota; kingdom Metazoa; phylum Chordata; class Actinopteri; order Batrachoidiformes; family Batrachoididae; genus Thalassophryne; species Thalassophryne amazonica. Next base: position 1,555,209 of record NC_047115.1, on the reverse strand, counting down.
TGAGCTTCTGAGCGTGAAGCATCGTGGGTACGTTATTTCTTTCTTCCAGCACTAAGCAGTCATTTACGACACAAACTTTCTGTCTCACGGGAAAAGTTGGTCTCCAAATTCATCTCGTTGCCTAGCAACAGTTGGCTGTCATCACCCACTCAGGTGTACATTTGTGTGCGATGCTGCGAATAAAAGTAAACGAGTGGGCAGTGAAATCACCGCAGTGATAGGCAGAAAGGAACGAGGGAAGAAAAACGGATGGAGGAGAAAAGGGAGGAGAGAGGAAAAAGATGGGTTAGAGAAGGAAAAGAGACGAGAAATAAAACTCATTTTTATTTGGAGGAGAATGAAAAGGATGCAGACAAGAAAGAAGCATAAAAAGGAAAGCATGAAAGAGCTAGGGAGGATATGAGTTCAAAAAGGAGGAGAAAAATAAAAATCATGAGGGAAAAACAGAAGAACAAAGGACAAGGAAGGAGGAGAAGAGGAGGAAAGATCATTTTAAAAACGAGGGAGACAGCATGAAGTTTGTGTTTAGTTTTCTTGCTGTGTCTCCCTGACAAACACTTCCAGACTCAGCACCGTTTCCATGGCAACCACGATGGGATGCCAAACTGGTTTGTGAGAGAGAATGAGGAGGAGGAGGAGGAGGAGGTCAAGGCCGCTGGATGTTTTTCAGCTCTGAGTGCAGTGTGTGTGTGTGTGTGTGTGTGTGTGTGTGTGTGTGTGTGTGTGTGTGTGTGTGTGTGTGTGTGTGTGTGTGTGCGTGCACGCCCTCATTTCTCTCACCCCCGGGTGGTGGAAAATTTGGTTTGATTTGATTTCTTTGGAATTCAAGACATAAAACTGGACGATATTGCTGATAAAAACAGTAAAATACTGAAACATGAAATAAACGCAGAAGATAAGACAAAAAAGTCAAAGGACTTGTTTTTACTTTGTTTTTATGTTGTTTATATGTTGTTGTTTTTGTGTTGTTGTGTTTATGTTGTTTTTATGTTGCTGTTTTTATGTTGTTGGTTTTACATTGCTGTTTTTAATGTTGTTTTTACGTTGTTTATATGTTGTTGTTTTTGTGTTGCTGTGCTTATGTTGTTGATTTATGTTGTTGTTTTTACATTGCTGTTTTTATGTTGTTGGTGTTGTGGCTGGGGTGCCTGGCGTGCCTGGCTGGCTTTTGTTTCTGTCTTCTGTTTTCTGTCTTCTGTTTTTCCTTCCAGGTGGCATACGTTCAGGACTGAGTGGCTGTGTGGCTGAGTTATTAGGACCTCACCCTGATCACCTGAGGCTGGTCATGTGCAGCTCGTCAGGACTCACAGCTGTGGTGCATCTATATGGATTGGGGCATGGTTGCATTTAAGTCTGGAGTACACAGTGTGTATTTGCCAGAGACTCGACCTTGTGACCAGACGGGTGAGATCGACGTTTAGAGAACCATCTCATCATCATGGACGCAGAGACCGTACCAGGTTTGATGCCATGGTCTGTGAAAGAGGAGGGGGTGAGGTCTCACGCTCGTCAGCACACTTCCTGAGGTACTTTAGGTTTTGTGACTAACATGAGTACAGTCAGTAAATGTGGTGTCCCTCACACCTTATTATATTGAGCTGTTATGTTAGTCGTTTAATCAGCTTCCACTGCAGTGGAGAATTGAACTGGGTGTTCCATGCCTGCAGGGTGGGAAGCTGATTGGTGATTAAGCCAGGAAGTGTTTGCTGATTATGTACACCTTTGAGTGGTCTCTCTCTGTGTGGAGTGGTGGACTCACATGATGGTTTCTTCTTTCACAGACTCGGTTGGTCGCGGCCACCTGAGGGTGTCAGCGGGGTCCTTGGGTCCGAACTGTTCTGGCTCCGGACCGTTTGTGCTGCTGGGAGCGCACCGTCTTTCCACCTCGCCAGACTGCGCACTTATTTGTTAAGCACTCACTGTTATGTCATTAAATTCTGTTATCCTTTGAACCATGCTCTGTTTCCTTTATGCTGGGTCCTACTTCAAACGCTGGTTGGTTCTCCGCCCGCGTCCGACACATAACAGTAGTCTCTGGCCAATACATTACGGACCCAGCGGTAGCAGAGGCAGTACGTCAGAAGTTATCTGGATCAGTTGCGGGTGCTCTCCGCCCGGATGGTGCGTGTCGGAGAACCCATTATTGAAGGTGATTTGAGCTCTCTTGCAGCCGTGTTCCTGTGGTGTTGCCTTATCCGTGGGTTGTTGTGGAGTGTGAATAGCGATGGCTTCGCGTCACACTTCGACCAGATAAGAGGTAAAACGGGAGCTGCATGAGTGTGTCTTTAATGGGTGAACGCGCACGGCGGAGTTCTGTGGCACGGGTCGCTGTGCTTCCTGTTGTTACAGTTGTAGCCCCGTCTCCCCGGGTGAAGATAGCTACTGCGTCTGTTGTGTCAGCTCCGGCGTAATTTAGTTGAAGCACATTTTGGTTGTGTGTTACACGTAGCTGCGCACAGGAAAAGCAGCGTGAGTTGTTTTCTCGGTTACCAAAGGGGTTTTTTATTTTTAGCACTTTGGCTCCCCCTGTTGGTGAATGAGTCACATTACCGTTATAGCTCTTAAGGTGGAACAGGTGTGTTCCATTTGTTTGAGCTTAACGGTATAAGTCACTTATTAGTTTTGGGTTGGTTCATTTTTTGTGGGAGTTTTTTGAGTTGGTTTTTGTGTGGGATGTTCTGCACCATTAGTGTTCTGGGGTCGTGACCGTGCAGGCTGTCTGGAGCATAGAAAGGACCCAGGTAACTTTATGTTAGTCTGTTAGTCTTTCTTTTTATTTCTTTTGGTTTCACCTCCCAGGGTTTGATGGGACGGTCCTCTGGGGGGTGATGGGGGGGGCGGGGGGGGGGGTAATTGGGTTGTTTTTTTTTTTTTTGTGCCCTCTCTTCTCCTCTGGCTCCAGCCGTGTGAGCCGTAGGTTGTTGGCGTTGCTGGAGTGGTGCAGTTTGGTTATGCTGGGCGTTTCCCAGGTAACCTCTGCACCCGGGAGGGGGGGGGGTTTCGGGGTGTTGTTTTTTTTGTTGATTCCCTGTTCCACCTCCGGCTTCAGCGCGCCTTTGAGCCGTATGCCATCGGCGTAGCTGAGGTTTGGGGCAGTGGAATATACCCGCAGCTGGTGGCTGGTTTGGAAGTCGGAGGGGTGGCGCCGTTTTGTGCCGTCTGCCATTACCGCTGTTCCACTCCTCCCGGTTGACTTCTGGGGTATAGTCGTGGTTGGTGACACTAGACGTACTTCCAGTTTCCACTGCGCCGAGGGGGTGGGGTTGGGGTTGTTTTGTTTGTATGTTTTTTTTATTTTGTTTTTCCCCCCAGTTTCCGCCCTCAGGGTGTGACTGTGGTGTCCTCTGGGGGGGAAAGGGCTATGGGTCCATCTAGCCATAGACGGCCGGGGCTGGGTCTGTTAGTCATGAGGGGGGGCGTCTCCTGGGGTTTGATGGAACGGTCCTCTGGGAGGCACTGGGAGTCCCCGTGGGTGACTTTGGATCCCAGAGGGACCTCGGCTGTGGTTATTACTCCTGGAGCTGGCGGGATGTCCTCTCTTCCACCTCGCCAGACCGCGCACTTATTTGTTAAGCACTCACTGTTATGTCATTAAATTCTGTTATCCTTTGAACTGTGCTCTGTTTCCTTTATGCTGGGTCCTACTTCAAACGCTGGTCGGTACTCCGACTGCGTCCGACACATAACAGTTGGTTTTACATTGTTGTTTTACATTGCTGTTTTTACATTGTTGTTTTTATGTTGTTTTACGTTGTTTATATGTTGTTATTTTTGTGTTGTTGTGCTTATGTTGTTGATTTTACATTGTTGTTTATGCTGTTGTTTTTACGTTGTTTTTCTACGTTGCTGTTTTTACGCTGTTGTTTTTACATTGTTGTTTTTACGTAGCTGTTTTTACATTGCTTTTATGTTGTTGTTTTTATGTTTTTTTTAACATTGTTTTTCTACATTGCCATTTTTAAATTGTTGTTTTTAAGTTGTTGTTTTTATGTTGTTTTTGCATTGTTGTTTTTATGTAGTTTTTCTGTTGTTGTTTTTCTGTTGTGTTTACGTTGTTGTTTTTACGTAGTTTTTCTGTTGTTGTTCTTACGTTGTTGTTTTATGTTGTGTTTATGTTGTTGTTTTTATGTCGTTTTTACGTTGTGTTCCTCAGAGGAATTAGTTTTTTTTAAATTATCAATCAGGGGTTTTTTTATCTGACCACATAAACACATGATGTTAGGATTTAATTTAATTAAAAATCTAATCATCTCAGATATTTAAAGAGTGGCAGCAAACATGCCTCAGGCTGCAGTACTGACTCAGATCATAAGGACACAACACACAATAAAAAAGAGAGAAGAAGAAGAAAGAGGAGAAGAAGAAGAAGAAACTGAAGACAACAGCGATGGTGGAGATAGAATGGACGTCCTTTAATCGGGTCTTGAACCCAGTTCCAGCTCTCAGACCCGGTCAGGGTGCGTTTGAGTCTTTGATCAGAAGCGAGTCTTGAAGCCTGTCAGTTCCAGCTTGTCGATGGCTCTCTGGTTTGTGAAGGATGCTCTGGTGATCCGACTGCTCGGACTTCCTTCTTGCCTCAGCCACACCTTCCTGAAAGTACACAAGGAACCCACAGTACTGAGAAATGGTGCGAGTCTGATATTAGCGAAATTAAGACATGACACAGAAATGACTTTGGCCACAAAACTCATGGAGCAGCTACATGAGGCTTCATATTTATTTATGGATCAGATTATAATAATGATCACATCATATGTATGTGCCCGGTGGTTCTCCTAAAGATTTGCTTTGGTGTGGACAGTAAAAGTTATGAGCAGCTTATTTTCTAAGTAAACTGAGAAAGGGGACCGAACACATGAAGCTAACAACAGCTGCAAAAAAAAAAAAAAAAAAAAAAGGATTCACACACTTAGCATACATTAAATAAGACAAGATTTTCATCCAGCGTGAATATCAGAGCAGAGACATCTTAGAAGATCCACAGGGACGTGTCCAGGTGTTTGAAATATACTCAACAAAAATATAAACGCAACACTTTTGGTTTTGCTCCCATTTTGTATGAGATGAACTCAAAGATCTAAAACTTTTTCCACATACACAATATCACCATTTCCCTCAAATATTGTTCACAAACCAGTCTAAATCTGTGATAGTGAGCACTTCTCCTTTGCTGAGATAATCCATCCCACCTCACAGGTGTGCCATACCAAGATGCTGATTAGACACCATGATTGGTGCACAGGTGTGCCTTAGACTGTCCACAATAAAGGCCACTCTGAAAGGTGCAGTTTTGTTTTATTGGGGGGGATACCAGTCAGTATCTGGTGTGACCACCATTTGCCTCATGCAGTGCAACACATCTCCTTCGCATAGAGTTGATCAGGTTGTCAATTGTGGCCTGTGGAATGTTGGTCCACTCCTCTTCAATGGCTGTGCGAAGTTGCGATGACGAACTGGAGTCAGGTCGAGACCCCGATGAGGACGACGAGCATGCAGATGAGCTTCCCTGAGACGGTTTATGACAGTTGTGCAGAAATTCTTTGGTTATGCAAACTGATTGTTCCAGCAGCTGTCCAAGTGGCTGGTCTCAGACGATCTTGGAGGTGAACATGCTGGATGTGGAGGTCCTGGGCTGGTGTGGTTACACGTGGTCTGCAGTTGTGAGGCTGGTTGGATGTACTGCCAAATTCTCTGAAACGCCTTTGGAGACGGCTTATGGTAGAGAAATGAACATTCAATACACGAGCAACAGTTCTGGTTGACATTCCTGCTGTCAGCATGCCAATTGCACGCTCCCTCAAATCTTGTGACATCTGTGGCATTGTGCTGTGTGATAAAACTGCACCTTTCAGAGTGGCCTTTTATTGTGGGCAGTCTAAGGCACACCTGTGCACTAATCATGGTGTCTAATCAGCATCTTGATATGGCACACCTGTGAGGTGGGATGGATTATCTCAGCAAAGGAGAAGTGCTCACTATCACAGATTTAGACTGGTTTGTGAACAATATTTGAGGGAAATGGTGATATTGTGTATGTGGAAAAAGTTTTAGATCTTTGAGTTCATCTCATACAAAATGGGAGCAAAACCAAAAGAGTTGGATTTATATTTTTGTTGAGTGTATAATACTTCAACCAACAAACACAGCCTCCACAACAACAGTCAGACTATGAGAGGAGGAGTCACTCAAAGAGACCACACCCACAATTATAGAGACTTTTATGGCTTAAGGCATCTTAAACTAAGATGTTGTCATGGAGGAGGAAACTCTCTATAGAGAGCAAAACCATTTATGTACCTCGCTATAAGCATGTTTACTTATTTTCTAAAGTTGGACATTTTAACATGGACTACTATGGAAATGTGGTCTGTTTTGGAGCCAGCCTCAAGTCACCAATCAAGGTACTGCAATATTTTGATTTCCGGGAAGGCTTCAAATGATGGCATCAACGTTTATTGCTTGGGTTTTTGGATTTGGATTTTTATACAGTAGTGTTCAGAATACGAGGTCTATTAGAAAAGTATCCGACCTTATTATTTTTTTCAAAAACCATATGGATTTGAATCACGTGTGATTACATCAGACATGCTTGAACCCTCGTGGGCATGCGAGAGTTTTTTTTCACGCCTGTCGGTTACGTCATTCGCCTGTGGGCAGTCTTTGAGTGAGGAGTCGCCCACCCTCTCGTCGTTTTTTTCATTGTTTAGGAATGGCTCAGAGACTGCTGCTTTGTTTGATCAAAATCTTTTCAAAACTGTAAGGCACAACTGAGTGGACACCATTGATAAATTCAGCTGGTTTTCGGTAAAAATTTTAACGGCTGATGAGAGATTTTGGTCTGGTAGTGTCACCGTAAGGATGGCGCACAGTGCCTGACGGCGATCTGCGCTTCGAGGCGGCAGCGTCTCGCCGTTTTCAAGCTGAAAACTTCCACATTTCAGGCTCTGTTGATCCAGTAAGTCATCAGAGAACTTTCAGAAGAAGTCGGCATGAGGAGTTTATTTGGACATTCCATTGTTAACGGACATTTTGTAATGAAAGAACGTGCGGGCAGAGTCGCATGTCGGGCCGGACCCGACCGCGGAGGGTCGCGACAGGAAAAACACCTCCGTGTTGGAAACCTTAACGGGCAAGTTGGAACATGCCCAAGCTGTTAAACAATTTCTCAGTTACTCACTTGTTGAAAGCCATCAAAAGCTGCCTGATTTTACAAATGGTTTTCAACACGGAGGTGTTTTTCCTGTCACGGCGCACACAGACTTTGCGCGCACGTCTTTCATTACAAAATGTCCTTAAACAGTGGAATGTCCGCATAAAGTCCTTATGCCGGCCTCTTCTGAATCTTCTCTGTTCTCTCACAACGTCCTGGGTGAATTAAGCTTTAAATTAGGATGTTTTCAGGTCGAAACAGGCCGACGATGGCGCCTGGAAGCGCTGCGCGACGTCCCGCTCTGTGGGAAGTCCTTACAGTGACAGAAACACCCCATAATCTCTCATCAGCCGTTAAACTTTTCACCGAAAACCAGCTTAATTTCTTGAATAGTGTCCACTCAGATATTCCTCACAGGTCCAGAAAAATTTTTGATAAAGCAACACGCGCCGTCTCGAGCAGCGTGTGAAACAAAGGAATTCAGCCGAGAGGGCGGGGACCACATCTCACTCAAGGCCTGCCCACAGGGAAATGACGTCATCGACACGCGTGAAAAAACTCATGCATGCGCACGAGGGTTCAAGCATGATTGGTGTAATCGCACGTCATTCAAATCCATATAGTTAAAAAATAATAAAGTGTCGGTTTATTATCTAATAGACCTCGTAATAGTAGTGCTATGTGACTAAAAGATTAATCCAGGTTTTGAGTATATTTCTTATTGTTACATGGGAAACAAGGTACCAGTAGATTCAGTAGATTCTCACAAATCCCACAAGACCAAGCATTCATGATATGCACACTCTTAAGGCTATGAAATTGGGCTATTAGTAAAAAAAAAGTAGAAAAGGGGGTGTTCACAATAATAGTAGTGTGACATTCAGACAAACTGGTGTGAATCAGGTGTCCCCTATTTAAGGATGAAGCCAGCACCTGTTGAACATGCTTTTCTCTTTGAAAGCCTGAGGAAAATGAGACGTTTCAAGACATTGTTCAGAAGAACAGCGTTAGTTTGATTAAAAAGTTGATTGGAGAGGGGAAAACGTATACGCAGGTGCAAAAAATTATAGGCTGTTCATCTACAATGATCTCCAATGCTTTAAAATGGACAAAAAAACCAGAGACGTGTGGAAGAAAATGGAAAACCACCATCAAAATGGATAGAAGAATAACCAGAATGGCAAAGTCTCACCCATTGATCAGCTCCAGGATGATCAAAGACAGTCTGGAGTTACCTGTAAGTGCTGTGACAGTTAGAAGATGCCTGTGTGAAGCTAATTTATTTGCAAGAATCCCCCACAAAGTCCCTCTGTTAAATAAAAGACATGTGCAGAAGAGATTACAATTTGCCAAAGAACCATCAACTGGCCTAAAGAGAAATGGAGGGAATATTTTGTGGACTGATGAGAGTAAAATTGTTCTTTTTGGGTCCAAGGGCCGCAGACGGTTTGTGAAACAACCCCCAAACTCTGAATTCAAGCCACAGTTCACAGTGAAGACAGTGAAGCATGGTGGTGCAAGCATCATGATATGGGCATGTTTCTCCTACTATGGTGTTGGGCCTATATATCACATACCAGGTATCATGGATCAGTTTTGGATATGTCAAAATACTTGAAGAGGTCATGTTGCCTTATGCTGAAGAGGACATTGCCCTTGAAATGGTGTTTCAACAAGACAATGACCCCAAGCACACTAGTAAACCAACAAAATCTTGGTTCCAAACCAACAGAATTAATGCCTCGCAGATGTGAAGAAATCATGAAAAACTGTGGTTATTCAACTAATACTAGTTTAGTGATTCACAGGATTGCTAAAAAGCAGTTTGAACATAATAGTTTTGAGTTTGTAGCGTCAACAGCAGATGCTACTATTATTGTGAACACCCCCTTTTCTACTTTTTTTTTACTAATAGCCCAATTCATAGCCTTAAGAGTGTGCATATCATGAATGCTTGGTCTTGTTGATTTGTGAGAATCTACTGAATCTACTGGTACCCTTGTTTCCCATGTAACAATAAGAAATATACTCAAAACCGGATTAATCTTTTTAGTCACATAGCACTACTATTATCTGAACACTACTGTAGTATCTGTCCATCCAGCGAGGCTCAAAGTGTTTTACTTCCACAGTCACAGTCGGCACCGCTGAGGGGACTGAGGTATTCTAATAATGACTCCACTGTTTCATCTAGTTTTAACTAGACTTTACTGACTAATTGTTAATTGTAACGCTGCCATGCAGCTTCATTAAGTTTAAAGCGACAGGAACAGAATCACTTGTCCCTCAGAGATGAGAAAACGATTGTTTTTAAAGTATTTTGTTGTTTATTTCTTTTTAAAAGGATGGCCAGTGAGCGAATTTATCTCACTGCGGGAGGCTGGTTGGATGTACTGCCAAATCTCTGAAACGACTTGGAGACGGCTTATGGTAGAGACATGAACATTCAATACCGAGCAACAGCTCTGGTTGACATTCCTGCTGTCAGCATGCCAACTGCACGCTCCCTCAAATCTTGCGACATCTGTGGCATTGTGCTGTGTGATAAAACTGCACCTTTCAGAGTGGCCTTTTATTGTGGGCAGTCTAAGGCACACCTGTGCACTAATCATGGTGTCTAATCAGCATCTTGGTATGGCACACTGTGAGGTGGGATGGATTATCTCAGCAAAGGAGAAGTGCTCACTATCACAGATTTAGACTGGTTTGTGAACAATATTTGAGGGAAATGGTGATATTGTGTATGTGGAAAAAGTTTTTAGATCTTTGAGTTCATCTCATACAAAATGGGAGCAAAACAAAAGTGTTGCGTTTATATTTTTGTTGAGTATATATTGTGCCTAAAACTCTCATGAATATATTCTCTGGGTCTGGTTTATAGACATTATTGTGTTTGCTTTATGCAAAAATGCCAGAAGAAGCCCAGGTTGCTTCTCCATTATTTTCAATTGGATCATTGCAATCGATTCCTGTTTGCTCTTTAGAGTCCTGCTTATGTCAGATACTGTCTGTCGTCTTTGTTCTAGAGTAATATATATAAGATGTCTGAAATTCAGTTTGTGTTTATTAAATTCCACGCATCTTAAATGTAGTGGACACGGATTATCTGGAATTGTGTTTTGGCAAGTTTTCACAGTCTCTGCTGCCATCTACTGGCCAGTAATGTTCATGGCAGTTTGAGCGTCTGGATGCCAGTAGATGGCAGTGTTCTATTAATTTTGAACCCGGTTATATCAGACGGATGTCAATCACAACTTGACTTTTGGTTTTTTTGCAAATAGCTTTTTTTTAACAAATAAAAAAAGGCATATTTTACAAAAGCACATTCATACAGTGGGGCAAAAATTATGAGTCAGTCCCTGTTTGTGCAAGTTCTACTTAGAAAGAATGAGACAGGTCTGTAATTTTCATCATAGGTACACTTCAACTATGAGACACAAAATAAGAAAAAAAAAATCCAGGAAATCACATTGTAGGATTTTTTAACCACAATTTTTACTACACTGTATGTAAACCACCAACACACACCTCACATTAACGTGATGTTTTTTTTTACATAGAATGAATGAGTCAACAATCAGTGTTAGTGGAGGGACTCATTTACCCATAATCCCTTTGGCATCTGTCTGTGTTTGTTACAGAACTTCAGAATTAAGTGCATTATTTAAAATTGGTTAGCTGTGCCCTCCACTGCACCAAATTGATGTACGCTATGCCTTCTCTCCAGCTCTGTATCCATTGTTCTCGACCTGCTTGCCTCCCGTATTTAGAGACCACCTGCTTATACCCTCGACCATGCGACTGCCTAATGCTCTTAGTTTTGTTATCTTGTTGGACTGCCTACCTGCGTACCAGACCCTATTTACTGTCCCAGTAAACCTCTTTTACTTACAGAGCTTTGAGTCAGAGTTATATGCTGTTATACTGCTGTAATACTGCTGTTATACTGCTGTAATATGCAGTTATTATGTGAAAGAGGCTGTGAAAAAAAAACAGACTGCAGACAAGGATAAAAGAACTGTAAATAATATTAAAATGTATAAAAAAAATAAAGAAATCATAAAAATCATTCTAAAATGGTTTGCATGGTGGCAGCTCACTCACCAATGCCAGATATGAGGCCCCACCTCCACTCTGTCAATTCCTTGTTTTTATCTCTAATCATTCACAGAGTAGTTTCATCCATCGTCAACCCCTTGTAAAGTTCTCTCATGGTTCTTGAACATTATGATGGCTCTGTGAGTATGTGGCGAGGACCTTTGTCACCTCAGCAACTTTGAACTGTTCAAAATTCAGGGACAGCAACACCCAGTGAACGTTACACACATTCTTTGCACTTTCCTTGCAAATGCCATTTGCAAGTGGTCGCAGCCCAGTGAGTGTCATGCCCGGCCCTGATCCAGGCTTTCATCCTTATTTTGCCTCTTTATTAGTTCACCACCATCGGCCCCAGCTCTGTTTTATTAGTTAATTACCATGCGTTTATTGTTTTATTTTGCTTTGTCTCTTTGTTTCTTTTCTGCTTTAGCCATTGTCCAATTCCATTCTTGTTTTGTTCAGCCAGTTTGTGTTTTCTTTGTTTACCACTTGTTCATTCTGTTCTCATTTATTATATTATCTGTTGTGCTTTAACATCGGGTTTTATCACTTAGTCTCTGTCTTATTTTTCTGGTCTGCTCTGTCATTTTTGTTTTCTTTGTCAGATCCTGTTCAGTTCGTCTGTGTTTATTTTCTTATTATTTTCTTATCAGTTTTCATGTAGGTTCTTCTCGTCCTTTTTGTTGTGTGGGCCGCCAGAAGAGGAGGTACTGCTGTCCCACCACCAGAGGGCGCCCTGTCTGGAGTGCGGGCTCCAGGCACCAGAGGGCGCAGCCGCCTCACAGGAGCAGCCAGGGTGACAGCTGTCACGCATCACCTGCAACAGCTGTTACCACTCACCTGATCAGCAGGGGTACATCAGCAGGACGACGTCTCCACCTCTTTGCCGAGATATCGTTCTACCTGAAAGGTAACGTACTCAGCTGACGGTTTGGCAGTGATCTTTTGTGACTTTTGTGCGTTGTTTAGCTGACTCCTTTTCCAACGAGAGGTGGAGGTGGGTTTTCCTGCCGTGCGGAGTCCTGGGTGCAAACGCGCCCACATTTAATTGTTTTTTTCTTCCTCGCCAGCAGTACCAGGTCCGACACGCGGAGGCAGTGGCCACCTGGGAGTTCGGGACTTGGCGGCTCCAGTATTCCCGGGGTCTGGTGGCGGAGGAAATCGTGTGGTTCCGGTTCTGCTTTGGACGGACGTCTCCTATCTTCGAGCCTGCCCACACGACACCTTTTGTAAATTGGCTTTTGTCTATTGTTGTAATCTGTTGTAATTGTTGTGCCCATTCACAACAGTAAAGTGTTGTTATTTGACCTCCTCCATTGTCCGTTCATTTGCGCCCCCTGTTGTGGGTCCGTGTACCTACACTTTCCCAACACTTTTGCTCATGTCTGGTTGTAGTTCATAGTAATACTGTATTCTGCCCTGTGTCCTCCTAGTTTCCCTCACGTCCCTCTGATTATGTTCTCACTCCGCTGCACCTGCCATTATGTCTTTGTCCCTCATTTTGATTCAGTCTGTTTAGTATTTCCATCCACTCACACTCTTGGCACCTGTTCACGCATCTTTATATCTTACCTCACTCCACCTTGTGTTGTCCCTCCTCACCTTCTTGCATCATGCATTATCTTTGTTCAATAGTCACGCCCCCTTTCTAGATCTTTCCTCATGTGCACCTCCTTAACGCCACCTGTTCCTCATCTCATATCCAAATTAGTTCACCTGCATTTAAACCCCCACAGTCCTTCACTTCCCTGCCAGATGTTGTCTCCATACACTTTCTAGCGCCCGTTTTTCAGTCCTGAGTTTGCCAAGCCGTGTTCCGATTTCTGCCCTGTTCTCCTCGACTATGCCTCTTGCCTCTCCCCTGATGATTGCGTCTCAGCCTGACCCTGCTTGTACCTCTGCCTCTCTGATTGATCACATGTGCACCGTACTCGAGCTTGGAATGAAGACCATGATTTCATTCACACCTAAGCCCAGTCTGGGAGTCTGTATGGGGGTCCAGCCTCTCCTGGTGCCGGGGGTGCCGCCCTGACAGTGAGATAGTAACCTTACTACAAGTATAAATGTATTTACTTTTTGAATATTAGTGATTATATTTTGCTGTCATTCCATGAATGAGCAGATTTCCCAGTTGTGATGATTTAGACCCCCCCCACCCACCCCCAACAAAAATTTTCTGCATCCACCCTGGTTAATGTGTTTTAAATTTTGCTACAACCAAAGATAACTGTAACAGTAAATTCAATATTTGAGTTCACAGTGTGAGCTTCTGAGCGTGAAGCATCGTGGGTACGTTATTTCTTCTTCCAGCACTAAGCAGTCATTTACGACACAAACTTCTGTCTCACGGGAAAAGTTGGTCTCCAAATTCATCTCGTTGCCTAGCAACAGTTGGCTGTCATCACCCACTCAGGTGTACATTTGTGTGCGATGCTGCGAATAAAAGTAAACGAGTGGGCAGTGAAATCACCGCAGTGATAGGCAGAAAGGAACGAGGGAAGAAAAACGGATGGAGGAGAAAAGGGAGGAGAGAGGAAAAAGATGGGTTAGAGAAGGAAAAGAGACGAGAAATAAAACTCATTTTTATTTGGAGGAGAATGAAAAGGATGCAGACAAGAAAGAAGCATAAAAAGGAAAGCATGAAAGAGCTAGGGAGGATATGAGTTCAAAAGGAGGAGAAAAATAAAAATCATGAGGGAAAAAACAGAAGAACAAAGGACAAGGAAGGAGGAGAAGAGGAGGAAGATCATTTAAAAACGAGGGAGACAGCATGAAGTTTGTGTTTAGTTTTCTTGCTGTGTCTCCCTGACAAACACTTCCAGACTCAGCACCGTTTCCATGGCAACCACGATGGGATGCCAAACTGGTTTGTGAGAGAGAATGAGGAGGAGGAGGAGGAGGAGGTCAAGGCCGCTGGATGTTTTTCAGCTCTGAGTGCAGTGTGTGTGTGTGTGTGTGTGTGTGTGTGTGTGTGTGTGTGTGTGTGTGTGTGTGTGTGTGTGTGTGTGTGCGTGCACGCCCTCATTTCTCTCACCCCCGGGTGGTGGAAAATTTGGTTTGATTTGATTTCTTTGGAATTCAAGACATAAAACTGGACGATATTGCTGATAAAAACAGTAAAATACTGAAACATGAAATAAACGCAGAAGATAAGACAAAAAAGTCAAAGGACTTGTTTTTACTTTGTTTTTATGTTGTTTATATGTTGTTGTTTTTGTGTTGTTGTGTTTATGTTGTTTTTATGTTGCTGTTTTTATGTTGTTGGTTTTACATTGCTGTTTTTAATGTTGTTTTTACGTTGTTTATATGTTGTTGTTTTTGTGTTGCTGTGCTTATGTTGTTGATTTATGTTGTTGTTTTTACATTGCTGTTTTTATGTTGTTGGTGTTGTGGCTGGGGTGCCTGGCGTGCCTGGCTGGCTTTTGTTTCTGTCTTCTGTTTTCTGTCTTCTGTTTTTCCTTCCAGGTGGCATACGTTCAGGACTGAGTGGCTGTGTGGCTGAGTTATTAGGACCTCACCCTGATCACCTGAGGCTGGTCATGTGCAGCTCGTCAGGACTCACAGCTGTGGTGCATCTATATGGATTGGGGCATGGTTGCATTTAAGTCTGGAGTACACAGTGTGTATTTGCCAGAGACTCGACCTTGTGACCAGACGGGTGAGATCGACGTTTAGAGAACCATCTCATCATCATGGACGCAGAGACCGTACCAGGTTTGATGCCATGGTCTGTGAAAGAGGAGGGGGTGAGGTCTCACGCTCGTCAGCACACTTCCTGAGGTACTTTAGGTTTTGTGACTAACATGAGTACAGTCAGTAAATGTGGTGTCCCTCACACCTTATTATATTGAGCTGTTATGTTAGTCGTTTAATCAGCTTCCACTGCAGTGGAGAATTGAACTGGGTGTTCCATGCCTGCAGGGTGGGAAGCTGATTGGTGATTAAGCCAGGAAGTGTTTGCTGATTATGTACACCTTTGAGTGGTCTCTCTCTGTGTGGAGTGGTGGACTCACATGATGGTTTCTTCTTTCACAGACTCGGTTGGTCGCGGCCACCTGAGGGTGTCAGCGGGGTCCTTGGGTCCGAACTGTTCTGGCTCCGGACCGTTTGTGCTGCTGGGAGCGCACCGTCTTTCCACCTCGCCAGACTGCGCACTTATTTGTTAAGCACTCACTGTTATGTCATTAAATTCTGTTATCCTTTGAACCATGCTCTGTTTCCTTTATGCTGGGTCCTACTTCAAACGCTGGTTGGTTCTCCGCCCGCGTCCGACACATAACAGTAGTCTCTGGCCAATACATTACGGACCCAGCGGTAGCAGAGGCAGTACGTCAGAAGTTATCTGGATCAGTTGCGGGTGCTCTCCGCCCGGATGGTGCGTGTCGGAGAACCCATTATTGAAGGTGATTTGAGCTCTCTTGCAGCCGTGTTCCTGTGGTGTTGCCTTATCCGTGGGTTGTTGTGGAGTGTGAATAGCGATGGCTTCGCGTCACACTTCGACCAGATAAGAGGTAAAACGGGAGCTGCATGAGTGTGTCTTTAATGGGTGAACGCGCACGGCGGAGTTCTGTGGCACGGGTCGCTGTGCTTCCTGTTGTTACAGTTGTAGCCCCGTCTCCCCGGGTGAAGATAGCTACTGCGTCTGTTGTGTCAGCTCCGGCGTAATTTAGTTGAAGCACATTTTGGTTGTGTGTTACACGTAGCTGCGCACAGGAAAAGCAGCGTGAGTTGTTTTCCTCGGTTACCAAAGGGGTTTTTTATTTTTAGCACTTTGGCTCCCCCTGTTGGTGAATGAGTCACATTACCGTTATAGCTCTTAAGGTGGAACAGGTGTGTTCCATTTGTTTGAGCTTAACGGTATAAGTCACTTATTAGTTTTGGGTTGGTTCATTTTTTGTGGGAGTTTTTTGAGTTGGTTTTTGTGTGGGATGTTCTGCACCATTAGTGTTCTGGGGTCGTGACCGTGCAGGCTGTCTGGAGCATAGAAAGGACCCAGGTAACTTTATGTTAGTCTGTTAGTCTTTCTTTTTATTTCTTTTGGTTTCACCTCCCAGGGTTTGATGGGACGGTCCTCTGGGGGGTGATGGGGGGGGGGGGGGGGGGGGTAATTGGGTTGTTTTTTTTTTTTTGTGCCCTCTCTTCTCCTCTGGCTCCAGCCGTGTGAGCCGTAGGTTGTTGGCGTTGCTGGAGTGGTGCAGTTTGGTTATGCTGGGCGTTTCCCAGGTAACCTCTGCACCCGGGAGGGGGGGGGGTTTCGGGGTGTTGTTTTTTTGTTGATTCCCTGTTCCACCTCCGGCGTCAGCGCGCCTTTGAGCCGTATGCCATCGGCGTAGCTGAGGTTTGGGGCAGTGGAATATACCCGCAGCTGGTGGCTGGTTTGGAAGTCGGAGGGGTGGCGCCGTTTTGTGCCGTCTGCCATTACCGCTGTTCCACTCCTCCCGGTTGACTTCTGGGGTATAGTCGTGGTTGGTGACACTAGACGTACTTCCAGTTTCCACTGCGCCGAGGGGGTGGGGTTGGGGTTGTTTTGTTTGTATGTTTTTTTTATTTTGTTTTTCCCCCCAGTTTCCGCCCTCAGGGTGTGACTGTGGTGTCCTCTGGGGGGGAAAGGGCTATGGGTCCATCTAGCCATAGACGGCCGGGGCTGGGTCTGTTAGTCATGAGGGGGGGCGTCTCCTGGGGTTTGATGGAACGGTCCTCTGGGAGGCACTGGGAGTCCCCGTGGGTGACTTTGGATCCCAGAGGGACCTCGGCTGTGGTTATTACTCCTGGAGCTGGCGGGATGTCCTCTCTTCCACCTCGCCAGACCGCGCACTTATTTGTTAAGCACTCACTGTTATGTCATTAAATTCTGTTATCCTTTGAACTGTGCTCTGTTTCCTTTATGCTGGGTCCTACTTCAAACGCTGGTCGGTACTCCGACTGCGTCCGACACATAACAGTTGGTTTTACATTGTTGTTTTACATTGCTGTTTTTACATTGTTGTTTTTATGTTGTTTTACGTTGTTTATATGTTGTTATTTTTGTGTTGTTGTGCTTATGTTGTTGATTTTACATTGTTGTTTATGCTGTTGTTTTTACGTTGTTTTTCTACGTTGCTGTTTTTACGCTGTTGTTTTTACATTGTTGTTTTTACGTAGCTGTTTTTACATTGCTTTTATGTTGTTGTTTTTATGTTTTTTTTAACATTGTTTTTCTACATTGCCATTTTTAAATTGTTGTTTTTAAGTTGTTGTTTTTATGTTGTTTTTGCATTGTTGTTTTTATGTAGTTTTTCTGTTGTTGTTTTTCTGTTGTGTTTACGTTGTTGTTTTTACGTAGTTTTTCTGTTGTTGTTCTTACGTTGTTGTTTTATGTTGTGTTTATGTTGTTGTTTTTATGTCGTTTTTACGTTGTGTTCCTCAGAGGAATTAGTTTTTTTTAAATTATCAATCAGGGGTTTTTTTATCTGACCACATAAACACATGATGTTAGGATTTAATTTAATTAAAAATCTAATCATCTCAGATATTTAAAGAGTGGCAGCAAACATGCCTCAGGCTGCAGTACTGACTCAGATCATAAGGACACAACACACAATAAAAAAGAGAGAAGAAGAAGAAAGAGGAGAAGAAGAAGAAGAAACTGAAGACAACAGCGATGGTGGAGATAGAATGGACGTCCTTTAATCGGGTCTTGAACCCAGTTCCAGCTCTCAGACCCGGTCAGGGTGCGTTTGAGTCTTTGATCAGAAGCGAGTCTTGAAGCCTGTCAGTTCCAGCTTGTCGATGGCTCTCTGGTTTGTGAAGGATGCTCTGGTGATCCGACTGCTCGGACTTCCTTCTTGCCTCAGCCACACCTTCCTGAAAGTACACAAGGAACCCACAGTACTGAGAAATGGTGCGAGTCTGATATTAGCGAAATTAAGACATGACACAGAAATGACTTTGGCCACAAAACTCATGGAGCAGCTACATGAGGCTTCATATTTATTTATGGATCAGATTATAATAATGATCACATCATATGTATGTGCCCGGTGGTTCTCCTAAAGATTTGCTTTGGTGTGGACAGTAAAAGTTATGAGCAGCTTATTTTCTAAGTAAACTGAGAAAGGGGACCGAACACATGAAGCTAACAACAGCTGCAAAAAAAAAAAAAAAAAAAAAAGGATTCACACACTTAGCATACATTAAATAAGACAAGATTTTCATCCAGCGTGAATATCAGAGCAGAGACATCTTAGAAGATCCACAGGGACGTGTCCAGGTGTTTGAAATATACTCAACAAAAATATAAACGCAACACTTTTGGTTTTGCTCCCATTTTGTATGAGATGAACTCAAAGATCTAAAACTTTTTCCACATACACAATATCACCATTTCCCTCAAATATTGTTCACAAACCAGTCTAAATCTGTGATAGTGAGCACTTCTCCTTTGCTGAGATAATCCATCCCACCTCACAGGTGTGCCATACCAAGATGCTGATTAGACACCATGATTGGTGCACAGGTGTGCCTTAGACTGTCCACAATAAAAGGCCACTCTGAAAGGTGCAGTTTTGTTTTATTGGGGGGGATACCAGTCAGTATCTGGTGTGACCACCATTTGCCTCATGCAGTGCAACACATCTCCTTCGCATAGAGTTGATCAGGTTGTCAATTGTGGCCTGTGGAATGTTGGTCCACTCCTCTTCAATGGCTGTGCGAAGTTGCGATGACGAACTGGAGTCAGGTCGAGACCCCGATGAGGACGACGAGCATGCAGATGAGCTTCCCTGAGACGGTTTATGACAGTTTGTGCAGAAATTCTTTGGTTATGCAAACTGATTGTTCCAGCAGCTGTCCAAGTGGCTGGTCTCAGACGATCTTGGAGGTGAACATGCTGGATGTGGAGGTCCTGGGCTGGTGTGGTTACACGTGGTCTGCAGTTGTGAGGCTGGTTGGATGTACTGCCAAATTCTCTGAAACGCCTTTGGAGACGGCTTATGGTAGAGAAATGAACATTCAATACACGAGCAACAGTTCTGGTTGACATTCCTGCTGTCAGCATGCCAATTGCACGCTCCCTCAAATCTTGTGACATCTGTGGCATTGTGCTGTGTGATAAAACTGCACCTTTCAGAGTGGCCTTTTATTGTGGGCAGTCTAAGGCACACCTGTGCACTAATCATGGTGTCTAATCAGCATCTTGATATGGCACACCTGTGAGGTGGGATGGATTATCTCAGCAAAGGAGAAGTGCTCACTATCACAGATTTAGACTGGTTTGTGAACAATATTTGAGGGAAATGGTGATATTGTGTATGTGGAAAAAGTTTTAGATCTTTGAGTTCATCTCATACAAAATGGGAGCAAAACCAAAAGAGTTGGATTTATATTTTTGTTGAGTGTATAATACTTCAACCAAACAAACACAGCCTCCACAACAACAGTCAGACTATGAGAGGAGGAGTCACTCAAAGAGACCACACCCACAATTATAGAGACTTTTATGGCTTAAGGCATCTTAAACTAAGATGTTGTCATGGAGGAGGAAACTCTCTATAGAGAGCAAAACCATTTATGTACCTCGCTATAAGCATGTTTACTTATTTTCTAAAGTTGGACATTTTAACATGGACTACTATGGAAATGTGGTCTGTTTTGGAGCCAGCCTCAAGTCACCAATCAAGGTACTGCAATATTTTTGATTTCCGGGAAGGCTTCAAATGATGGCATCAACGTTTATTGCTTGGGTTTTTGGATTTGGATTTTTATACAGTAGTGTTCAGAATACGAGGTCTATTAGAAAAGTATCCGACCTTATTATTTTTTTCAAAAACCATATGGATTTGAATCACGTGTGATTACATCAGACATGCTTGAACCCTCGTGGGCATGCGAGAGTTTTTTTTCACGCCTGTCGGTTACGTCATTCGCCTGTGGGCAGTCTTTGAGTGAGGAGTCGCCCACCCTCTCGTCGTTTTTTTCATTGTTTAGGAATGGCTCAGAGACTGCTGCTTTGTTTGATCAAAATCTTTTCAAAACTGTAAGGCACAACTGAGTGGACACCATTGATAAATTCAGCTGGTTTTCGGTAAAAATTTTAACGGCTGATGAGAGATTTTGGTCTGGTAGTGTCACCGTAAGGATGGCGCACAGTGCCTGACGGCGATCTGCGCTTCGAGGCGGCAGCGTCTCGCCGTTTCAAGCTGAAAACTTCCACATTTCAGGCTCTGTTGATCCAGTAAGTCATCAGAGAACTTTCAGAAGAAGTCGGCATGAGGAGTTTATTTGGACATTCCATTGTTAACGGACATTTTGTAATGAAAGAACGTGCGGGCAGAGTCGCATGTCGGGCCGGACCCGACCGCGGAGGGTCGCGACAGGAAAAACACCTCCGTGTTGGAAACCTTAACGGGCAAGTTGGAACATGCCCAAGCTGTTAAACAATTTCTCAGTTACTCACTTGTTGAAAGCCATCAAAAGCTGCCTGAATTTTACAAATGGTTTTCAACACGGAGGTGTTTTTCCTGTCACGGCGCACACAGAATTTGCGCGCACGTCTTTCATTACAAAATGTCCTTAAACAGTGGAATGTCCGCATAAAGTCCTTATGCCGGCCTCTTCTGAATCTTCTCTGTTCTCTCACAACGTCCTGGGTGAATTAAGCTTTAAATTAGGATGTTTTCAGGTCGAAACAGGCCGACGATGGCGCCTGGAAGCGCTGCGCGACGTCCCGCTCTGTGGGAAGTCCTTACAGTGACAGAAACACCCCATAATCTCTCATCAGCCGTTAAACTTTTCACCGAAAACCATCTTAATTTCTTGAATAGTGTCCACTCAGATATTCCTCACAGGTCCAGAAAAATTTTTGATAAAGCAACACGCGCCGTCTCGAGCAGCGTGTGAAACAAAGGAATTCAGCCGAGAGGGCGGGACCACATCTCACTCAAGGCCTGCCCACAGGGAAATGACGTCATCGACACGCGTGAAAAAACTCATGCATGCGCACGAGGGTTCAAGCATGATTGGTGTAATCGCACGTCATTCAAATCCATATAGTTAAAAAAATAATAAAAGTGTCGGTTTATTATCTAATAGACCTCGTAATAGTAGTGCTATGTGACTAAAAAGATTAATCCAGGTTTTGAGTATATTTCTTATTGTTACATGGGAAACAAGGTACCAGTAGATTCAGTAGATTCTCACAAATCCAACAAGACCAAGCATTCATGATATGCACACTCTTAAGGCTATGAAATTGGGCTATTAGTAAAAAAAAAGTAGAAAAGGGGGTGTTCACAATAATAGTAGTGTGACATTCAGACAAACTGGTGTGAATCAGGTGTCCCCTATTTAAGGATGAAGCCAGCACCTGTTGAACATGCTTTTCTCTTTGAAAGCCTGAGGAAAATGAGACGTTCAAGACATTGTTCAGAAGAACAGCGTAGTTTGATTAAAAAGTTGATTGGAGAGGGGAAAACGTATACGCAGGTGCAAAAAATTATAGGCTGTTCATCTACAATGATCTCCAATGCTTTAAAATGGACAAAAAAAACCAGAGACGTGTGGAAGAAAATGGAAAACCACCATCAAAATGGATAGAAGAATAACCAGAATGGCAAAGTCTCACCCAGTGATCAGCTCCAGGATGATCAAAGACAGTCTGGAGTTACCTGTAAGTGCTGTGACAGTTAGAAGATGCCTGTGTGAAGCTAATTTATTTGCAAGAATCCCCCACAAAGTCCCTCTGTTAAATAAAAGACATGTGCAGAAGAGATTACAATTTGCCAAAGAACACATCAACTGGCCTAAAGAGAAATGGAGGAATATTTTGTGGACTGATGAGAGTAAAATTGTTCTTTTTGGGTCCAAGGGCCGCAGACGGTTTGTGAAACAACCCCCAAACTCTGAATTCAAGCCACAGTTCACAGTGAAGACAGTGAAGCATGGTGGTGCAAGCATCATGATATGGGCATGTTTCTCCTACTATGGTGTTGGGCCTATATATCACATACCAGGTATCATGGATCAGTTTGGATATGTCAAAATACTTGAAGAGGTCATGTTGCCTTATGCTGAAGAGGACATGCCCTTGAAATGGGTGTTTCAACAAGACAATGACCCCAAGCACACTAGTAAACCAACAAAATCTTGGTTCCAAACCAACAGAATTAATGCCTCGCAGATGTGAAGAAATCATGAAAAACTGTGGTTATTCAACTAAATACTAGTTTAGTGATTCACAGGATTGCTAAAAAAGCAGTTTGAACATAATAGTTTTGAGTTTGTAGCGTCAACAGCAGATGCTACTATTATTGTGAACACCCCCTTTTCTACTTTTTTTTTACTAATAGCCCAATTTCATAGCCTTAAGAGTGTGCATATCATGAATGCTTGGTCTTGTTGGATTTGTGAGAATCTACTGAATCTACTGGTACCTTGTTTCCCATGTAACAATAAGAAATATACTCAAAACCTGGATTAATCTTTTTAGTCACATAGCACTACTATTATTCTGAACACTACTGTAGTATCTGTCCATCCAGCAGAGGCTCAAAGTGTTTTACTTCCACAGTCACAGTCGGCACCGCTGAGGGGACTGAGGTATTCTAATAATGACTCCACTGTTTCATCTAGTTTTTAACTAGACTTTACTGACTAATTTGTTAATTGTAACGCTGCCATGCAGCTTCATTAAGTTTAAAGCGACAGGAACAGAATCACTTTGTCCCTCAGAGATGAGAAAACGATTGTTTTTAAAGTATTTTTGTTGTTTATTTCTTTTTTAAAAGGATGGCCAGTGAGCGACTTTATCTCACTGAAATGTTGAATAATATGACCCGTACCAGCAGTACCAGTACATGCTGGTACTGCTTTCACCTGCACTCAGTCCTTAAAAACAGAACCTCTGGCCTACTACAGACCCTCTGACAGGATACAAGCACAATCCTAAAACCTGGCCTGAACACTGAAGGTTCAGACCCTCAAACATTCCTCTGTCAAAAGGTGAGGCCCAGACAAACTGAAACATGGATCTCAAAAACACCAAGCAGTCATATGATCCAGATCAGATCCAGATCAAATCCAGATCAGGTGAGACTCACAAACTACATGGAACTCTTCCTTCTTACACGCTCTTCTTCCCTCCAGTCCTTTTGGGTTTCCTTTATTTTTCTGTTTTCTTTCCACACCTCAGATTGGATTCACTCCAGCAAAATTCAGCATCAGAATTTTCCCGCCTTTATCCCTTCATTTTTGATTTGCCACCTTTATTCCTTCATTTTCGCCTTCCCGTCTTTATCCCTACATTTCTGCCTTTTTTTTATTCCTACACTGACACCTTCCCATCTTTATTCCTTCATTTCTACCTTTTTGTCTTTATTCCTACATTTTCGCCTTCCCATCTTTATTCCTACATTTCTACCTTTTTGTCTTTATTCCTACATTTCTGCCTTTTTGTTTTTATTACTAATTTCTGCCTTTCCGTCTTTATTCCTACATTTCTACCTTTTTGTCTTTATTCCTACATTTTCGCCTTCCCATCTTTATTCCTACATTTCTACCTTTTTGTCTTTATTCCTACATTTCCGCCTTTCCATCTTTATTCCTACATTTTCGCCTTCCCATCTTTATTCCTACATTTCTACCTTTTGTCTTTATTCCTACATTTCTGCCTTTTTGTTTTTATTCCTAATTTCTGCCTTTCCGTCTTTATTCCTTCATTTTTGATTTGCCACCTTTATTCCTACATTTCTGCCTTTTTGTTTTTATTCCTATATTTCTGTCTTCCCGCCTTTATTCTGACATTTCCGCCTTCCCGCCTTTATTCCCACATTTCCGCCTTCCTGCTTTATTCCCACAGTTCTGCTTTCCCGCCTTTATTCCTACATTTCCACCTTTCTGTCTTTATTCCTACATTTCCACCTTCCCCCCTGTATTACTACATTTCTGCCTTCCTGTCTTTATTCCTACATTTCTGCCTTTTTGTCTTTATTCCTACATTTCCGCCTTCCCGTCTTTATTCCTGCATTTCTGCCCTTCTGCCTTTATTCCCACGTCTGCCTTCCCGCCTTTATTCCTACATTTCTACATTTTGTCTTTATTCCTACATTTCTGCCTTTCCGTCTTTATTCCTACATTTTCGCCTTCCCATCTTTATTCCTACATTTCTACCTTTTTGTCTTTATTCCTACATTTCTGCCTTTTTGTTTTTATTCCTAATTTCTGCCTTTCCGTCTTTATTCCTACATTTCCGCCTTTCCGTCTTTATTCCTACATTGACGCCTTTCCGTCTTTATTCCTACATTTCTACCTTTTTGTCTTTATTCCTACATTTTCGCCTTCCCATCTTTATTCCTACATTTCTACCTTTTTGTCTTTATTCCTACATTTCCGCCTTTCCGTCTTTATTCCTACATTGACGCCTTTCCGTCTTTATTCCTACATTTCTACCTTTTTGTCTTTATTCCTACATTTTCGCCTTCCCATCTTTATTCCTACATTTCTGCCTTTTTGTCTTTATTCATACATTTCTGCCTTTCCGTCTTTATTCCTTCATTTTTTATTTGCCACCTTTATTGCTACATTTCTGCCTTTTTGTTTTTATTCCTATA
>NC_047115.1:1418943-1530278 GCF_902500255.1 Thalassophryne amazonica | reverse complement strand
ATTCATACATTTCTGCCTTTCCTACATTTCTACCTTTCCATCTTTATTGCCACATTTCCTCCTTCCCGCCTTTATTCTTACATGTCCACCTTTCCATCTTTATTCATACATTTCTGCCTTTCCTACATTTCTGCCATCCCGCCTTTATCCCTACATTTCTGCCTTTCCATCTTTATTCCTACATTTCTGCCTTCCAGCCTTTATTCCCACATTTCTGCCTTCCTGCCTTTATTCCTACATTTCCACCTTTCTGTCTTTATTCCTACATTTCCGCCTTCCCATCTTTATTCCTACATTTCTGCCTTCCTGTCTTTATTCCTACATTTCTGACTTCCCGTCTTTATTCCTACATTTCCGCCTTCTTGTCTTTATTCCTACACTTCCGCCTTCCCACCGTTATTCCTACATTTCAGCCTTTCCATCTTTATTCCTACATTTCTACCTTTTTGTCTTTATTCCTTCATTTTTGATTTGCCACCTTTATTCCTTCATTTCTACCTTTTTGTCTATTCCTATACATTTCCGCCTTCCTGTCTTTATTCCTACATTTCTGCGTTTTTGTTTTTATTCCTACATTTCTGCCTTTCCGTCTTTATTCCTACATTTCCACCTTCCCATCTTTATTCCTACATTTCCGCCTTTCCGTCTGTATTCCTACACTTCTGTCTTCCTGCCTTTATTCCTTCATTTTTGATTTGCCACCTTTATTCCTACATTTCTGCCTTTTTGTTTTTATTCCTATATTTCTGTCTTCCCGCCTTTATTCCCACATTTCCGCCTTCCCGCTTTATTCCCACAGTTCTGCCTTCCCGTCTTTATTCCTACATTTCTGCCTTTTTGTCTTTATTCCTACATTTCCGCCTTCCCGTCTTTATTCCTGCATTTCTGCCCTTCTGCCTTTATTCCCACGTCTGCCTTCCCGCCTTTATTCATACATTTCTGCCTTTCCATCTTTAATCATACATTTCTGCCTTTCCTACATTTCTACCTTTCTGTCTTTATTCCCACATTTCCGCCTTCCCGCCATTATTCCTACATTTCTGCCTTTTTGTCTTTATTCCTACATTTCCGCCTTCCCGTCTTTATTCCTGCATTTCTGCCCTTCTGCCTTTATTCCCACATGTCTGCCTTCCCGCCTTTATTCATACATTTCTGCCTTTCCATCTTTAATCATACATTTCTGCCTTTCCTACACTTCCGCCTTCCTGTCTTTATTCCTACACTTCCGCCTTCCCGCCATTATTCCTACATTTCAGCCTTTCCGTCTTTATATCTACATTTCCACCTTCCCATCTTTATTCCTACATTTCAGCCTTTCCGTCTTTATATCTACATTTCCACCTTCCCATCTTTATTCCTACATTTCTGCCTTTCCGTCTTTATATCTACATTTCCACCTTCCCATCTTTATTCCTACATTTCAGCCTTTCTGTCTTTATATCTACATTTCCACCTTCCCATCTTTATTCCTACATTTCAGCCTTTTTGTCTTTATTCCTACATTTCTGCCTTCTCGCCTTCATTCCTACATTTCTGCCTTTTCGTCTTTATTCCCACATTTCTGCCTTCCCGCTTTATTCCCACAGTTCTGCATTCCCGCCTTTATTCCTACATTTCCGCCTTTCTGTCTTTATTCCTACCCTTCCGCCTTCCCGTCTTTAGTCCTACATTTCTGCCTTTCCTACATTTCTACCTTTCCATCTTTATTCCTACATTTCCTCCTTCCCGCCTTTATTCTTACATGTCCACCTTTCCATCTTTATTCATACATTTCTGCCTTTCCTACATTTCTGCCATCCCGCCTTTATCCCTACATTTCTGCCTTTCCATCTTTATTCCTACATTTCTGCCTTCCAGCCTTTATTCCCACATTTCTGCCTTCCTGCCTTTATTCCTACATTTCCACCTTTCTGTCTTTATTCCTACATTTCCGCCTTCCCATCTTTATTCCTACATTTCTGCCTTCCTGTCTTTATTCCTACATTTCTGACTTCGCGTCTTTATTCCTACGTTTCCGCCTTCTTGTCTTTATTCCTACATTTCCGCCTTCTTGTCTTTATTCCTACACTTCCGCCTTCCCGCCGTTATTCCTACATTTCAGCCTTTCCATCTTTATTCCTACATTTCCGCCTTTATTCCTACATTTCTGCCTTTCCGTCTTTATTCCTACATTTCTGCCTTCCCGCCTTTATTCCCATATTTCTGCCTTCCTGCTTTATTCCCACAGTTCTGCCTTTCCGTCTTTATTCCTACATTTCTGCCTTCCCGCCTTTATTCCCACATTTCCGCCTTCCCGCTTTATTCCCACAGTTCCGCCTTCCCGCCTTTATTCCTACATTTCCACCTTTCTGTCTTTATTCCTACATTTCCGCCTTCCCGTCTTTATTCCTACATTTCCGCCTTTCTGTCTTTATTCCTACATTTCTGCCTTTCCGTCTTTATTCCTACATTTCTGCCTTTCCGCCTTTATTCCTACATTTCTGCCTTTCCGTCTTTATTCCTACATTTCTGCCTTTCCGTCTTTATTCCTACATTTCCGCCTTCCCGTCTTTATTCCTACATTTCCACCTTCTTGTCTTTATTCCCATATTTCTGCCTTCCTGCTTTATTCCCACAGTTCTGCCTTTCCGTCTTTATTCCTACATTTCTGCCTTCCCGCCTGTATTCCCACAGTTCTGCCTTCCTGCCTTTATTCCTACATTTCCACCTTTCAGTCTTTATTCCTACATTTCCGCCTTTCCGTCTTTATTCCAGCACTTCCACCTTCCCATCTTTATTCCTACATTTCAGCCTTTCCGTCTTTATTCCTACATTTCTGCCTTCCCGCCTTTATTCCCACATTTCCGCCTTCCCGCTTTATTCCCACAGTTCTGCCTTCCCGCCTTTATTCCTATATTTCCACCTTTTTGTCTTTATTCCTACATTTCAGCCTTTCCGTCTTTATTCCAGCACTTCCACCTTCCCATCTTTATTCCTACATTTCAGCCTTTCCGTCTTTATTCCTACATTTCTGCCTTTTTGTCTTTATTCCTATATTTCTGCCTTCCCGTCTTTATTCCTGCATTTCTGCCCTTCTGCCTTTATTCCCACATCTGCCTTCCCGCCTTTATTCATACATTTCTGCCTTTCCTACATTTCTACCTTTCCATCTTTATTGCCACATTTCCGCCTTCCCGCCTTTATTCCTACATGTCCACCTTTCCGTCTTTATTCATACATTTCTGCCTTTCCTATATTTCTGCCATCCCGCCTTTATTCCTACATTTCCGCCTTCCCATCTTTATTCCTACATTTCCACCTTCTTGTCTTTATTCCTACACTTCCGCCTTTCCGCCTTTATTCCTACATTTCTGCCTTTCCGTCTTTATTCCTACATTTATGCCTTCCTGCCTTTATTCCTACATTTCCACCTTTCAGTCTTTATTCCTACACTTCCGCCTTTCCGCCTTTATTCCTACATTTCTGCCTTTCCGTCTTTATTCCTACATTTTAGCCTTTCCGTCTTTATTCCTACATTTATGCCTTCCCGCCATTATTCATACATTTCAGCCTTTCCGTCTTTATTCCTACATTTACGCCTTCCCGCCGTTATTCCTACATTTCTGCCTTCCTGTCTTTATTCCTACATTTCCGCCTTCTCGTCTTTATTCCTACACTTCCGCCTTCTCGCCGTTATTCCTACATTTCTGCCTTCCTGTCTTTATTCCTACATTTCTGCCTTCCCGTCTTTATTCCTACATTTCTGCCTTCTTGTCTTTATTCCTACACTTCCGCCTTCCCGCCGTTATTCCTACATTTCAGCCTTCCGTCTTTATTCCTACATTTCTGCCTTTCCGCCTTTATTCTTACATTTCTGCCTTTCCGTCTTTTTTCCTACATTTCTGCCTTTCCGCCTTTATTCTTACATTTCTGCCTTCCGTCTTTTTTCCTACATTTCAGCCTTCCCGTCTTTATTCCTACATTTCTGCCTTTTTGTCTTTATTCCTACATTTCCGCCTTCCCGTCTTTATTCCTGCATTTCTGCCCTTCTGCCTTTATTCCCACGTCTGCCTTCCCGCCTTTATTCATACATTTCTGCCTTTCCATCTTTAATCATACATTTCTGCCTTTCCTACATTTCTACCTTTCTGTCTTTATTCCCACATTTCCGCCTTCCCGCCATTATTCCTACATTTCTGCCTTTTTGTCTTTATTCCTACATTTCCGCCTTCCCGTCTTTATTCCTGCATTTCTGCCTTCCTGCCTTTATTCCCACATGTCTGCCTTCCCGCCTTTATTCATACATTTCTGCCTTTCCATCTTTAATCATACATTTCTGCCTTTCCTACATTTCTACCTTTCTGTCTTTATTCCTACACTTCCACCTTCCTGTCTTTATTCCTACACTTCCGCCTTCCCGCCATTATTCCTACATTTCAGCCTTTCCGTCTTTATATCTACATTTCCACATTTCCCATCTTTATTCCTACATTTCAGCCTTTCCGTCTTTATATCTACATTTCCACCTTCCCATCTTTATTCCTACATTTCTGCCTTTCCATCTTTATATCTACATTTCCACCTTCCCATCTTTATTCCTACATTTCAGCCTTTCCGTCTTTATATCTACATTTCCACCTTCCCATCTTTATTCCTACATTTCAGCCTTTTTGTCTTTATTCCTACATTTCTGCCTTCTCGCCTTCATTCCTACATTTCTGCCTTTTCGTCTTTATTCCCACATTTCTGCCTTCCCGCTTTATTCCCACAGTTCTGCATTCCGCCTTTATTCCTACATTTCCGCCTTTCTGTCTTTATTCCTACCCTTCCGCCTTCCTGTCTTTAGTCCTACATTTCTGCCTTTCCTACATTTCTACCTTTCCATCTTTATTCCTACATTTCCTCCTTCCCGCCTTTACTCTTACATGTCCACCTTTCCATCTTTATTCATACATTTCTGCCTTTCCTACATTTCTGCCATCCCGCCTTTATCCCTATATTTCTGCCTTTACATCTTTATTCCTACATTTCTGCCTTCCAGCCTTTATTCCCACATTTCTGCCTTCCTGCCTTTATTCCTACATTTCCACCTTTCTGTCTTTATTCCTACATTTCCGCCTTCCCATCTTTATTCCTACATTTCTGCCTTCCTGTCTTTATTCCTACATTTCTGACTTCGCGTCTTTATTCCTACGTTTCCGCCTTCTTGTCTTTATTCCTACATTTCCGCCTTCTTGTCTTTATTCCTACACTTCCGCCTTCCTGCCGTTATTCCTACATTTCAGCCTTTCCATCTTTATTCCTACATTTCCGCCTTTATTCCTACATTTCTGCCTTTCCGTCTTTATTCCTACATTTCTGCCTTCCCGCCTTTATTCCCATATTTCTGCCTTCCTGCTTTATTCCCACAGTTCTGCCTTTCCGTCTTTATTCCTACATTTCTGCCTTCCCGCCTTTATTCCCACATTTCCGCCTTCCCGCTTTATTCCCACAGTTCCGCCTTCCCGCCTTTATTCCTACATTTCCACCTTTCTGTCTTTATTCCTACATTTCCGCCTTCCCGTCTTTATTCCTACATTTCCGCCTTTCTGTCTTTATTCCTACATTTCTGCCTTTCCGTCTTTATTCCTACATTTCTGCCTTTCCGTCTTTATTCCTACATTTCTGCCTTTCCGTCTTTATTCCTACATTTCTGCCTTTCCGTCTTTATTCCTACATTTCTGCCTTCCCGTCTTTATTCCTACATTTCCACCTTCTTGTCTTTATTCCCATATTTCTGCCTTCCTGCTTTATTCCCACAGTTCTGCCTTTCCGTCTTTATTCCTACATTTCTGCCTTCCCGCCTGTATTCCCACAGTTCTGCCTTCCTGCCTTTATTCCTACATTTCCACCTTTCAGTCTTTATTCCTACATTTCCGCCTTTCCGTCTTTATTCCAGCACTTCCACCTTCCCATCTTTATTCCTACATTTCAGCCTTTCCGTCTTTATTCCTACATTTCTGCCTTCCCGCCTTTATTCCCACATTTCCGCCTTCCCGCTTTATTCCCACAGTTCTGCCTTCCCGCCTTTATTCCTATATTTCCACCTTTTTGTCTTTATTCCTACATTTCAGCCTTTCCGTCTTTATTCCAGCACTTCCACCTTCCCATCTTTATTCCTACATTTCAGCCTTTCCGTCTTTATTCCTACATTTCTGCCTTTTTGTCTTTATTCCTATATTTCTGCCTTCCCGTCTTTATTCCTGCATTTCTGCCCTTCTGCCTTTATTCCCACGTCTGCCTTCCCGCCTTTATTCATACATTTCTGCCTTTCCTACATTTCTACCTTTTCATCTTTATTGCCACATTTCCGCCTTCCCACCTTTATTCCTACATGTCCACCTTTCCGTCTTTATTCATACATTTCTGCCTTTCCTATATTTCTGCCATCCCGCCTTTATTCCTACATTTCCGCCTTCCCATCTTTATTCCTACATTTCCACCTTCTTGTCTTTATTCCTACACTTCCACCTTTCCGCCTTTATTCCTACATTTCTGCCTTTCCGTCTTTATTCCTACATTTATGCCTTCCTGCCTTTATTCCTACATTTCCACCTTTCAGTCTTTATTCCTACACTTCCGCCTTTCCGCCTTTATTCCTACATTTCTGCCTTTCCGTCTTTATTCCTACATTTAGCCTTTCCGTCTTTATTCCTACATTTATGCCTTCCCGCCATTATTCATACATTTCAGCCTTTCCGTCTTTATTCCTACATTTACGCCTTCCCGCCGTTATTCCTACATTTCTGCCTTCCTGTCTTTATTCCTACATTTCCGCCTTCTCGTCTTTATTCCTACACTTCCGCCTTCTCGCCGTTATTCCTACATTTCTGCCTTCCTGTCTTTATTCCTACATTTCTGCCTTCCCGTCTTTATTCCTACATTTCTGCCTTCTTGTCTTTATTCCTACACTTCCGCCTTCCCGCCGTTATTCCTACATTTCAGCCTTTCCGTCTTTATTCCTACATTTCTGCCTTTCCGCCTTTATTCTTACATTTCTGCCTTTCCGTCTTTTTTCCTACATTTCTGCCTTTCCGCCTTTATTCTTACATTTCTGCCTTTCCGTCTTTTTTCCTACATTTCAGCCTTTCCGTCTTTATTCCTCCATTTACACCTTCCCGCCGTTATTCCTACATTTCTGCCTTTCCGTCTTTATTCCTACATTTCTGCCTTTCCGTCTTTATTCCTACATTTCTGCCTTCCCGCCTTTATTCCTTCATTTTCTTTATTCCTTCTTTCCTTTGTCTCTCGCTCAGAAAAATGTTTATATTGGTAGAAAAATTAGAAACCGCCCACTCGTTCACTTCCTAGCAGCGCCGTTGACTCCATTTCCTTCATCCTCCCTCACACACAGTATAAATTCATTGGTTTCTTCTCCAATCAAACTCATCGCCACTTTTGTCAAATATTAAATCAGATGTCAAAGTGAAATTAAATATTTTTCACTTCTCCTTTTGTCCACATCATTCTTTTTCCTTTTCTTTCTCCACATTCCTCCCTTCTCTCATCTGTTTTGTTCTTCCTCTTACTTTCTCCATTCCCTTGCATTCCTTCCCTCCCTCCCTATATTTCTTTTCTCTGCTTACCCTCCCTCCCTCCCTCTCTTCCTCCTGCCTCCCTTTCCAGCATCCCTCTCAATTTGTTTGTTCTTTCTTTCATCCCTTCATTCTCTCTCCTTCTCCTATACTCTCATTCTTCTTTCCATTACTTATCACTTATTCCTCCCTCCCTCCCTTCCTTCCTTAGTTTTCTCCCTCACTCCCTTCCTCACTTCCTCTGCTCTGTCATGAGTTCTAAAATATTTTTTTCCTCGGTGGGAAAACTAACACTACCCCCTGGTGATGAAAACCGAGAACCACAGAACTGGATGTATCTTTCTAATAAAATAGTAAGTCTCTTCGGCTGCTCCCTTGTTTGCACTCGGGGTCGCTACAGCAAATCCAAAGTGGATCTGCGTGTTGAATTGGCACAGGTTTTACGCCGGATGCCCTTCCTGATGCAACTCCACATTACATGGAGAAATGTGGCAGGGGTGGGATTCATTGGTTTCAGGTTTGAATCCCACCCCTGCCTTAAACACTGATTATTTACATTTTCTTGACTTAGAAACACATTTTGTCTGGGCGTAATTTTGCAGTAGAAAATGTAAAATGAGGGTAATCTGTCCCCTTTCCTCTGCTCCTCCTCACTATTTTTTAAACCCATGAAACTGTTTCCTGTTTCCCAGGACCCACAGGAAGTGAGGTCATACAGACAGTGGCATCAACAGGCCGAGCTGACCCTGGTGACCTCCAGCACAAAGGACGGAAACAGAGAAAGTTTGTGTGTAAACTATAAAAATAGTTCACGGTCTGTTTTTATCAGCCAATAAAAACTTTTATTTTGTAGCATTTTCACTCTAACTCTTTTTTATAATCTCAGATTGTTCATCAAATCATCTCCAACAAAAGTAAAAAAAAAAAAACAAGATCCGCGTTGCCATTAAAAGTTTAAAAACATCATTTTCCACGTCTTCAGTGCAAAATGAGGAAATAGGACAAAAAATGTGTCAGAACAAATCAAATGATTAATATTTAAAATAGTGAAAATAAGTTTGACTTAATTTAAGCTCAGAATGTTTGTTTTATTAAACTTTTTGTGTCACACAAAATAACGTCAATCAAATGTGATAAAAATTCACCCTTTGTTCCAAAACAACAGCAACCAGGAAGGGCTGTTAAAAGATATTGTCTTCATATGACCAGTAGGGGGCAGAAAATGTCCAGTTCATATTCTGCAGTGTAAAATTCAAGGACATTTCTGGCCACCTACAAGACAATGTTTTCATCTGCATTTGTTTGTTTGTTTGTATGTGAGCAGGATAACTTAAAATGTAATGAACGGATTTCAATGAAATTTGGTGAACAGATTGATGATGGCCTCCGACACCGCCGAGGGGCGTCGGAGGCCATCATCAACTCAGCCCGCGGCTACATCAGAGTTTGCCAAACCGGCCCGCGGTAACAGCAGCTGCAGCATCCACGACCACAGCTTCTGTGTGGCTTCTCTGGATTTATAGTAGTGTGATTCATATTAAATCTAGACCTACTACGTCCAGAAAGCAGTATGGCCTTAAAAACTCTTCAAAAAGATATGGAAGAATTAAAGGAGTCCATGAATATGTTGTCCACAGAAAAGGTTTCTTTAACAAAGCAAAATCACATCATTACAGAACTACTGGGAGAAATTAAACAGTTAAAATGTCAGAACTCTGAACAAGAACAAAAAATTCTCCATCTGGAAAATTGGGTGTCTGACCTGGAACAGTATTCATGCATGAATGATGTCATCATCTCTGGACTAAAAATTAAACCAAGGAACTATTGACATGCTGGAGCAGGAGTTAGTTCTGATGATGGTGGACACGAAGAAACTGCAGAGGAACAGGTAACCGCTTCCCTTTATAGCAGACACATTGTTATTAATAAGGAAAACATCAAAGTCTGTCACACTCTGCTGACCCGGGATAAGACATCCACTTGGGGAATCATCATCCGCTTCGCGAGCAGAAGGCGTAAAACTGAATTACTTAAACAGGGAAAGAAGTTGAAAGACACAAACATCTACAGAAATAAGCATCTCACCAAGAGTAACGCGGACATCGCCAGGAAAGTCAGACTACTTAGAAAATGGAAAAATTCATTCAGTCTGGGTCAAAAATTGTAAGGATTTGATCAAACTAAGAGACGCACCTGAAAATGCCGGAGGTCTGTGTATCAGAAATTTGAGTCAGAACACTTTGACTAAGGATGTTCACCCTTTAAGGGACAAATCTGGAGAATTTTTGTCTCATGTTTAGGCTTACATCATGAAGTCAGTTTTTAATTAACTACTTTTTTGGGGGGGGGATTGTGGATTACATTTCTTTTGGGATGGCAACTGAATTTTCAACATTCACTCCTACACAGGAGCTCAGTCTAAAAAAATTTTATGACACCAAACACAGATTTCACAACATTGAAAATAATCATGATCCAGACCTTTTCTTCCTCAAAAATAGAAATCATCACTGTAATTATTTTACTGAAGAACAAATAGTGCATTTTCTATTATGCACTTTAACAGTAGAAGCCTTTCTATGAATTTTTTCTAAAATCCAGGACTGTTTGAAAATTGCTAATAAATATTTTTGTTGGGAAAGTGTAGTGACACGGACCCACAACAGGGGGCGTAAATGAACGGACAATGGATGAACCAAAAGATAACAATTTACTGTTGTGAATGTGCACAACGGAATACAGACAATCACAGATTTAGAATTCAGTCAATATACAAAGGTGACATGTGGGCAGGCTCGAGGATAGAAGACGTCTGTCCAGAGAAGAGTTGGGTCCCACACGATTTCCACTGCCAACAGATCTGGAGCACACTGGAGCCACCAAGTCCTGAATCCCCAGGTGGCCACCGTCTCCAGCTGTCAGACCTGGTACTGCTGGCAGGAAGCAGAAACAGCTTATGGTGGGTGAGTGTGCACCCAGCAAAACAGTCAGCAAACAGTCAGTTTCTTTCTGTAGGAAAATCTCCACCTCCTACACAGGAACACAGTTCGTGCAGAGCCTGAAAGTGCTACTTATCTGGTTTGGAGTGAGGGGTGAAGAACGTCACTCCTCTACAAACCACAAACCCAGCTCCCAGCTGAAAGTAGTTAACAGGTACTCCTGCAAAACTCAGAGAATAAACACGTGCGTTCGGCACAGAAAAAAACAGCTGAGTTTTACCTGACGGGTAGAACGATATCTCCGCAGAGAGGTGGCGTTGCTGTCTGGCTTTTATGGATGGATGAAATGATGAGATGATGAGTGGCACCTGCCACTCCCGGCTGCTTCCTCGAGGCGGCTGCGCCCTCTCGTGCCTAAAGCCAGCACTTCAGGCAGGGCGCCCTCTGGTGGTGGGCCAGCAGTACCTCCTCTTCAGCGGCCCACACAACAGGACCCCCCCCTCAACGGGCGCCTCCTGGCGCCCGACCAGGCTTGTCGGGATGTCGTGTGTAGAAGTCGGCCAGGAGGGCCGGGTCCAGGATGAAGCTCCTCTTCACCCAGGAGCATTCTTCGGGTCCATACCCCTCCCAGTCCACCAAATACTGGAACCCCCGGCCCTTTCGACGGACGTCCAGGAGCCTGTGAACCGTCCAAGCAGGCTCCCCGTCGATGATCCGGGCAGGAGGCGGCGCCGGTCCGGGGGTGCAGAGGGGCGAGGTGTGGCATGGATTGATCCGTGAGACATGAAGTACCGGGTGAATCCACAGTGAAGCTGGGAGCTGTAGCTTCACTGCGGCTGGGCTGAGGATCTTGAAGATCTTGAACGGTCCAATGTATTGTTCCTTCAACTTAGGGGTGTCCGCTTGTAAGGTGATGTCCTTTGTTGAAAGCCACACCTCCTGCCCGGGCTGGTATGCAGGGGCCGGGGAACGCCGGCAGTCTGCATGGGCCTTGGCCCTCGCCCGGGCCTTCAGCAGAGCAGAGCGGGCGGTGCGCCACACCCGACAGCATCCTCGTAGGTGGGCCTGGACCGAAGGGGCACCGACCTCTCCCTCCACCATTGAAAACAATGGGGGCTGGTACCCCAAACACACCTCAAATGGGGAGAGGCCGGTAGCAGAGGGCACTTGGCTATTATGAGCGTACTCGATCCAGGCCAGATGGTTACTCCAGGCCGCCGGGTGCACGGAGGTCACGCAGCGGAGGGCCTGTTCTAGCTCCTGGTTCACCCGCTCTGCCTGTCCGTTCATCTGTGGGTGGTACCCGGACGAGAGGCTCACGGTGGCCCCCAGTTCTCTGCAGAAACTCCTCCAGACTTGAGAGGAGAACTGAGGACCATGATCTGAGACAATGTCAGTTGGTATCCCATGCAGACGTACAATGTGATGGACCAGGAGGTCTGCGGTCTCCTGGGCTGTTGGGAGCTTCGGGAGGGCCACAAAGTGGGCCACCTTGGAGAATCGGTCCACTGTCGTGAGGATGGTGGTCATGCCCTGGGATGGCGGGAGCCCCGTGACAAAGTCCAGGCCGATGTGTGACCAGGGGCGATGAGGCACCGGAAGTGGCTGGAGGAGTCCCTGGGTCTTTTTATGGTCAGCCTTGCCTGTGGCACAGGTGGTACAGGCCTGGACGTACTCCCGGACGTCGGCCTCCATGGACGTCCACCAGAAACGCTGCCGGACCACTGCCACGGTTCTTCGCACCCCTGGGTGACAGGAGAGCTTGGAACCGTGACAGAAGTCCAGGACTGCAGCTCTGGCTTCTGGTGGGACGTATAGTCGATTCTTCGGGCCGGTCCCCGCGTCCGGGCTCCGTGCCAGGGCCTCCTGGACGGTCTTCTCCACGTCCCAGGTGAGGGTGGCATGATAGTGGACTCGGGGATGATAGGTTCCGGAGGATCTGACAGCTCCGCTTTGACTTCCTCTTCATGAACCTGGGACAAGGCGTCAGATCTTTGGTTCTTGGTCCCGGGGCGGTAGGTGATCTGGAAGTCAAAACGCCCGAAGAGAAGTGATCACTGGGCTTGCCTGGGGTTCAGACGCTTGGCGGTCTGGATGTACTCCAGGTTCCGATGGTCCGTGAAAACCGTAAATGGCACCGCAGCTCCCTCCAACAGGTGTCTCCACTCCTCAAGAGCCTCTTTCACCACAACGAGTTCCCGATTGCCCACGTCATAGTTCCGCTCTGCCGGGGTCAACCTGCGGGAAAAATAGGCACAGGGGTGGAGGACCTTATCGGACTCCCTGCTCTGGGACAGCACGGCTCCTATCCCTGAGTCAGAGGCATCCACTTCAACGATGAACTGGCGGTTAGGATCCCGGCTGCTTCCTCGAGGCGGCTGCGCCCTCTCGTGCCTGAAGCCCGCACTTCAGGCAGGGCGCCCTCTGGTGGTGGGCCAGCAGTACCTCCTCTTCAGCGGCCCACACAACAATTTTTCAGTTATTGCAGTTACTGAGACGTGGTTAAAAGAAGAGTATGTTGATTCTGTCCAGCTTGAGGGTTCTGATTTATTTATTTATTTATTTTTGCCAGAAATAAGGCAAACAAACGAGGTGGTGATGTTGCTCTTTATGTCGGATCAAATCATTACTGTGAAACTGTTGTGAATATGTCATTTTCTTTGGATGGTGTTATGGAGTGTGTTACTGTGGAGATTATTTGTGAAAAAATCAAAAAACATAATTATAAGTTGTATTTACAGAGTTCCTGGTTGAATATGAACATTTTTGTGGAGAAACTGAGTGAGACGTACAGCTCAGTTAAAAACACTAAGCTTTTGTTTGTTTGTGGAGACTTTAACATACAACCCCGATTCCAGTGAAGTTGGGACGTTGTGTCAAATGTAAATAAAAACAGAATACAATGATTTTCAAATCCTCTTCAACCTATATTCAATTGAATACACCACAAAGACAAGATATTTAATGTTCAAACTGATAAACTTTATTGTTTTTGTGCAAATATTTGCTCATTTTGAAATGGATGCCTGCAACAGGTTTCTAAAAAGCTGGGACAGTGGTATGTTTCCCACTGTGTTACATCACCTACACCAACAACACTCAATAAGTGTTTGGGAACTGAGGACACTAATTGTTGAAGCTTTGTAGGTGGAATTCTTTCCCATTCTTGCTTGATGTACGACTTCAATTGTCCAACAGTTCGGGGTCTCCGTTGTCGTATTTTGCGCTTCATAATGCGCCACACATTTTCAATGGGCGACAGGTCTGGACTGCAGGCAGGCCAGTCTAGTACCTGCACTCTTTTACTACGAAGCCACGCTGTTGGAACACGTGCAGAATGTGGCTTGGCATTGTCTTGCTGAAATAAGCAGGGACGTCCCTGAAAAAGACGTTGCTTGGATGGCAGCATGTGACCATAATATAGTTATTACCCCAAATTTCTACACAGTAGTTGAAATACAGTAAGACAATGAAATGCTTCTTGGTACTTTGGTTTGTATGTATTTGAAGTGTGGTTTCCAACTGATTTTCTCATCTATTATTACCCCAAGGAATTTATTTATTTTCATCAACCCTTTCAATCTGCACCACATCTATCTGTATTCATACTTGCTCATTGGTTCTGGTCAGTGAGCTTAAGAAACCAATTTTGTGTTCCAATAATTGGTGTTAAATGTATTCAAATCAATAAAATGACAAGGGTGTCCAAATTTATGCTCCTGTCTAATTTTGTTTAAAGAATTATTGCACACTTTCTGTAAATCCTACAACCCCTGGCAAAATGATGGAATCACCGGCCTCGGAGGTTGTTCATTCAGTTG
Organism: Thalassophryne amazonica; assembly: GCF_902500255.1. Lineage (NCBI taxonomy): Eukaryota > Metazoa > Chordata > Actinopteri > Batrachoidiformes > Batrachoididae > Thalassophryne > Thalassophryne amazonica. Next base: position 1,515,962 of record NC_047115.1, on the reverse strand, counting down.
TTTAATTTTGTAGAAAAAAAGCAGATCACAGACATGACACAAAACTAAAGTCATTTCAAATGGCAACTTTCTGGCTTTAAGAAACACTATAAGAAATCAGGAAAAATAATTGTGGCAGTTGCAGGTTGGAGCCTTGTCATGGACCATTTTCTTCAACTTCCACCAAAGATTTTCAATTGGATTAAGATCCGGACTATTTGCAGGCCATGACATTGATCCTATGTGTCTTTTTGCAAGGAATGTTTTCACAGTTTTTGCTTTATGGCAAGATGCATTATCATCTTGAAAAATGATTTCATCATCCCCAAACATCCTTTCAATTGATGGGATAAGAAAAGTGTCCAAAATATCAACGTAAACTTGTGCATTTATTGATGATGTAATGACAGCCATCTCCCCAGTGCCTTTACCTGACATGCAGCCCCATATCATCAATGACTGTGGAAATTTACATGTTCTCTTCAGGCAGTCATCTTTATAAATCTCATTGGAACGGCACCAAACAAAAGTTCCAGCATCATCACCTTGCCCAATGCAGATTCAAGATTCATCACTGAATATGACTTTCATCCAGTCATCCACAGTCCACGATTGCTTTTCCTTAGCCCATTGTAAGCTTGTTTTTTTCTGTTTAGGTGTTAATGATGGCTTTCGTTTAGCTTTTCTGTATGTAAATCCCATTTCCTTTAGGCGGTTTCTTACAGTTCGGTCACAGACGTTGACTCCAGTTTCCTCCCATTCGTTCCTCATTTGTTTTGTTGTGCATTTTTGATTTTTGAGACATATTGCTTTAAGTTTTCTGTCTTGATGCTTTGAGGTCTTCCTTGGTCTACCAGTATGTTTGCCTTTAACAACCTTCCCATGTTGTTTGTATTTGGTCCAGAGTTTAGACACAGCTGACTGTGAACAACCAACATCTTTTGCAACATTGCGTGATGATTTACCCTCTTTTAAGAGTTTGATAATCCTCTCCTTTGTTTCAATTGACATCTCTCATGTTGGAGCCATGATTCATGTCAGTCCACTTGGTACAACAGCTCTCCAAGGTGTGTTCACTCCTTTTTAGATGCAGACTAACGAGCAGATCTGATTTGATGCAGGTGTTAGTTTTGGGGATGAAAATTTACAGGGTGATTCCATAATTTTTTCCTCAGAATTGAGTGATTCCATATTTTTTTTCCTCTGCTTGGTCTAAAAAAGTAACCGTTACTGACTGCCACCATTTTTTTTCCTGATTTCTTATAGTGTTTCTTAAAGCCAGAAAGTTGCCATTTGAAATGACTTTAGTTTTGTGTCATGTCTGTGATCTGCTTTTTTTCTACAAAATTAAACAACTGAATGAACATCCTCTGAGGCCGGTGATTTCATAATTATTGCCAGGGGTTGTAGAAACTTCATTTCACTTCTCAAATATCACTGTGTTTGTCTGCTATATGATATATTTAACTGAAACTGCTGATCCAAACAACCAATGATTTATAAAGGAAAATCATGAAAATCATTGGGGGGGGCACAAACTTTTACATCCAACTGTAAATGCAGTCCATTTACCATTTATTATCATTATTATTATGAGATGGCGTTTGTCTCTGTTTCTGTGGACTCACATCTCTTCCACCATGTCAGCCGGACCCTGGATCTGACCCTGCACTGTCCCTCTGAAGGTGTTCTTCACCCAGCCAACCAGGCCCAGACGCAGCCCCTCCCTTTCTGTGTACTGCAACAAACAAACAAACAGTCAGCCTGGTTTGTATTTTGTTGTGAAGTTTTTTAAATTGAAGATTGTTTACTTTTAATTCTTTTTGAGTTTTTTTTTTTTATTAAAAATATTATTTCACTGAAATGACTGATGCATATGTTTGTGCCCCGTGAAGGAGGGACTGAAGTCTAACTATAAATACTCTAAAACTGATAAACCTGTTTACACTCCAGGACATTTAAACCAGTTTAATTTAAATCTAAGTGAAGTGAACTCACCATCCTGAAGCAGACTCCTGTCCAACAAACAAACACAGAAAAACAACAACAACATAGTTTCAGTCACAACAACAGACATTGAAAAATAAATAAAGATATTTTTTCTATCCGTGAAAGAACTGATGAGGTCTTTGGATCACAGAAGTGAGTGAAGATGTTCCCATTCCAAACAGTGTTTAATCAACTCTATCAGAGTCTCAAATCTACCCCAGCAGTGTTATATACGTGTTATACTCTGTTAGAACATTAAATGAACTCTATCACAGTGTTAAATCAACTTCATGTGAGTGTTAGAGAATCACAGTGTTAAATCAGATTGTCAAATCTACCTCAGCTGAGTGTTATATAATCTCTATCACAGTGTTAAATCACATTGTCAAATCTACCTCAGCTGAGTGTTATATAATATCTATCACAGTGTTAAATCACATTGTCAAATCTACCTCAGCTGAGTGTTATATAATCTCTATCACAGTGTTAAATCACATTGTCAAATCTACCTCAGCTGAGTGTTATATAATCTCTATCACAGTGTTAAATCACATTGTCAAATCTACCTCAGCTGAGTGTTATATAATCTCTGTCACAGTGTCAAATCACTCTCTTAGACCATTAAATCAACTCTAACACAGTGTTAAATCAATTCCATCAGAGTGTTAAATAATCTCTATCAGTCTTAAATCATCCGGTTAGACCATTAAATCAACTCTATCAGTGTCAAATCTACCCTGGCTGAGTGTTATATAATCTCTGTCACAGTGTCAAATCACTCTCTTAGACCATTAAATCATCTCTAACACAGTGTTAAATCAATTCCATCAGAGTGTTAAATAATCTCTATCAGTCTTAAATCATCCGGTTAGACCATTAAATCAACTCTATCAGTGTCAAATCACTCTCTTAGACCATTAAATCAACTCTATCAGTATCTAATCACTCTCTTAGACCATTAAATCAACTCTAACACAGTGTTAAATCAATTCCATCAGAGTGTTAAATAATCTCTATCAGTCTTAAATCATCCAGTTAGACCATTAAATCAACTCTATCAGTGTCAAATCTACCCTGGCTGAGTGTTATATAATCTCTGTCACAGTGTCAAATCACTCTCTTAGAACATTAATTCAACTCTATCACAGTGTTAAATCAACTACATCAGAGTGTTAAATAATCTATCAGTGTTAAATCAGCCTGTTAGAACATGACATCAACTGTATCAGTGTTAAATTGATTCCATTACAGTTTTAAATAACCTCTATCACAGTGTTAAATAAACTCTATTAGAGTGTTAAATAATCTCTATCACAGTGTTAAATAAACTACATTACTGTTAAATAATCTCTATCACAGTGTTAAATCACCATGCTAGAACACTAAATCAACTTTATCAGTGTTAAATCAACTCCATTAGAGTGTTAAATAAGTTCTGTCACAGTGTTAAATCAATTCTATTAGAGTGTTAAATAATCTATCACAGTGTTAAATATCCCTGTTAGATCATTAAACCAACTCTATCAGTATTAAATCAACTCTATTAGAGTGTTAAAAATATCTGTCATGGTGTTAAATTAATTCTATTAGAGGGTCACAGTGTTAAATCAACTCTATTAGAGTGTTAAATAATCTCTACCACAGTGTTAAATCACCCTGTTAGAACATTAAATTAACTATATCAGGGTTAAATCAACTCCATTAGAGTGTTAAATAATTTCTGTCACAGTGTTAAATCAACTCTATTAGAGTGTTAAATAATCTCTATCACAGTGTTAAATCATCATGTTAGACCATTAAATCAACTTTATCACAGTGTTAAACAATGTTTATCACAGTGTTGAAGTATGTTCAGTATATCACAGTGTTAACACCTGCAGTCCCAGAGAGCGGACTTTAGTCTGCAGTGAAAATCCACCCAAAGTTTAGCATGCCACCTGCCAGCACCCCCCCCCCCCCCCACACACACACACACATACTCACAGAACACCTGAGAAACAGACTTTCTTTTCCCTGAAAAGCCTTCAGTTAATTCAAAATGCTGCAGCTAGAGTACTGACGGGGACTAGAAGGAGAGAGGATCAGGTGACCCTGAACCATCCCTTAGTTATGCTGCTATAGACTTAGACTGCTGGGGGGTTCCCATGATGCACTGAGTGTTTCTTTCTCTTTTTGCTCTGTATGCACCACTCTGCATTTAATCATTAGTGATTGATCTCTGCTCTCTTCCACAGCATGTCTTTTTCCTGGTTCTCTCCCTCAGCCCCAACCAGTCCCAGCAGAAGACTGCCCCTCCCTGAGCCTGGTTCTGCTGGAGGTTTTTTCCTGTTAAAAGGGAGTTTTTCCTTCCCACTGTAGCCAAGTGCTTGCTCACAGGGGGTCGTTTTGACCGTTGGGGTTTTTCTGTAATTATTGTATGGCTTTTGCCTTACAATATAAAGCGCCTTGGGGCAACTGTTTGTTGTGATTTGGCGCTATATAAATAAAATTGATTTGATTTGATTTCAAGTTGGGGGGGGGGTTGGAGTATGTTACATCCAAGTCTGACATGTTTGGAATCAAGTTTAGGATTGCAGCAGATCTGGACACGAAATACATGTCATGCCGTCCCTTACTCGGGAAAAGATCCCACTCATCCGTTGGGAGACAGGCTGACGGAGAATGAATGGTTTTGAAGTTGATGGAACCATTTATGGACCAAGGACTGTAACTACGGACAATTTCTAAAGTTGAATTAGTTTAACATCAAAATATTCAGCCTCAAAAAATTTAACCTGTAAAAAAAAAAATTCAACCTAAAAAAATTTTCAACCTCAAAAAAAAAAAAAAAAAAAAAAAAAAAAAAAATCAGACTAAAAAAAGTCAACCTAAAAAAACAGAAAAGCAGGGTTTCTATGTTTTGAGGTTGAATTTTTTTAGGCTGAAGTTTCTGAGGCTGAATATTTTGATGCTAAACAAATTCAACCTTAGAAAATTGACTTCAAACTCTGATTTTGATGCTGAAAATAGTTCAACCTTAAAAATTTAAATTCATACTCTGATGGCACAGATTTACTTCCACAGACAGTATGTTGGGCTGGTGAGATTCACATTACAGGTAGGAACCTCCTCGTGTGTTACGGTGGAGACCTCTCACTGTGTTGGCATACTGAGAGGAAGAAACATGTTTTGCAGAGGAGGGTGCAGGCAGCAGAACTGGAAGCGTCTGAGCCTACAAGTTAAACCATGTTTATCACTGTTTGTTTTCTTTCAGCCACCGTCTTTAAAAGGATCACAGACATTATAAAGAGTCAACGCCACCTTAGTAGCCCGACAACCGGCCCTGAATTGGGCCAGATCCTGGCCTCTCTCTCCCAGCCTTTGATTGGTTGGCGGCCGAGACGCTGACGTCAGCCCATGCGTCAGCCTCATGTGGGTGTGGCGCGAGCACTGCTCTCCTATTGGTCGTTTAGGAGTGGGAAATCTCACTCCAAAATGGAGGCTGGTATCCAGCCCAAGTGGGCCCAATTCATAACCGGGCCGGTTGTCGGGCTACTGCATTGGTTGTTGAGGCGCAAGAAATGCGGCCGGCATGTTGGAGCGGTCATCGTGGTGATTCCATCATAAGGCAGAGTGAAGGTTTGATTTTATATTCTTGTTTATTTTTAATCTTTCTATAATAAAGTTGCTTTGTTCTTTGTTATTTTCTCCGTTCTATAAAGTGTCTTTTAGCACTGTGTAAAGCGCCATATAAATATAATGTATTATTATGATTATTATAAGGTGCTGAGAGCTGCACAGAGCTCTGTGTATGTACAGTCCCTCTGTCAGGGCTTTGAGCTGGAAAACTTTCACAAGCAACTTTGTACATGTGTAAATATGGTTTGGGGCGGGACGTCATGTTCTTGTGTTAATTTGACAATTTACATTTACATTTTATTCTCTCTCTGCTTGGTGCAGTCTTGGAACTCTCTCTTTCTCTCTCTGACCTGAAGTACAGTTGTATGTAAAAGTTTGGTCACCCCTTATAATTTGCATGATTCTTCTTTAGAAATCATTGGTTGTCTGGATCTGAAATGTCAGTTAAATATATCATATAGCAGACAAACAGTGATATTTAAGAAGTGAAATGAACTTTATAGGATTTACAAAAAGTGTGCAATAATTATTTAAACAAAATTAGGCAGGAGTATAAATTTGGGCACCCTTGTCATTTTATTGATTTGAATACATTTAGCACTAATTATTGGAACATAAAAATTGGTTTGGTAAGCTCATTGACCCTTGACCTCCTTACACAGGTAAATCCAATCACCATTTGCAAATGTTTCCCCTCTTTGCATCTCTTCTAATGAGTGGCAACATGGGAGCCTCTAAACAACTCTCAAATGACCTGAAAACAAAGATTGTTTTTATCTGAAAGCAGATAAGCTGAAGTCACAGATGGTGAGAACAGTCATAGTCAACCCACAGACCTGCTCTAAAGACCTACAACATGATCTTGCTGCAGATAGTGTCTCTGTGCATCGTTCAACTATACAGCGCACTTTGTACAAAGAGATGCTGTATGATGCTGTAATGCAGAGGAACAACTAGGCAACGACCCTAAACACTGCTCAAAATCTACTAAGACATTCATACAGAGGAACAAGTCCAATGTTTTGGAATGGACATCTCAGTCCCCAGACCTGAATATTATTGAAAATCTGTGGTGTGATTTTAAGCGGGCTGTCCATGCTCAGAAACCAACAAACCTGAGATGTTTTGTAAAGAAGAATGGACCAAAATACCTTCAACCAGAATCCAGACTGTCATTGGAAGCAATAGGAAGTGTTTAGAGGCTGTTATTTCTGCAAAAGGAGGATCTACTAGATACTGATGTATTTTTTTCTGTTGGGGTGCCCAAATTTATGCACCTGCCTAATTTTGTTTAAATAATTATTGCACACTTTCTGTAAATCCTATAAACTTCATTTCACTTCTCAAATATCACTGTGTTTGTCTGCTATATGAGATATTTAACTGAAATTGCTGAGCCAGACAACCAGTGATTTATAAAGGAAAATCATGGAAATCATCAGGGGGGTCCAAACTTTTGCATACAAATGTATATTGATATGCTATATTATTTATATATATTATAATTTTTTGATATATAACTTTTTTATATTAATACTCTCTATTTGATTTATATGTATTGTAATTTTCTCTGATATCCAACTTTTATCTAATATATATTTCAAATTATGAATGATATTGATACTCTCTATATAATTGATATATATTGTGCTATTCTCCGATGTATAACGTTTATCTATTTTATATATATATATATATATATATATATATATATATATATATATATATATATATATGAATGATACTCATACTCATACTCATATATGATTATATGATATAATTTTCTGTGATATATTGATAATATTGATGCAGCCGGTCTGCTCTGTGTCAGTCTGATCCCATCAGATCTCAGAAGCTAAGCAGTGCAGGATCTGGTTAGTACTTGGATGGGAGACCTCGTCGGAACACCATCGGCTGTGTGTGTTTCTCCAGGCAACACTGGAGTTGCATCGGGAAGGGCATCCGGCATAAAATTTGTGCCAAATACCAGTGCGAATCTGGCTGTATCCGCTGTGGTGACCCCGAACAAAAATGGGAGCTGCCGAATGGACGACAACAACAACAACAACATATTGATAATATTGATACTCTATCTATCTAAATTATATTGATACTCTGATTTCTATAAATTTTCATTTTCTCTGATATATAACCTATATCTATTGTTATGTTTTATATAGGAATATAATGTAAAAATCAGTTTAGTATTCAGAGAGTTATGATGGATTAAATGCGCTGTGCCTGTTGAACAGCACTGAGTGGAGCGGGTCGGTTGACCAGCCCAAGATGGTGGCCCCACTGCTCATCAGCACCAATAGGCAGCAGCGGTCGATGGGGCATCTAAGAGGATCACCACAGCAGTGCAGTTCCACTTTGGGTCAGTCTACATTCTGTGAGGCACGCCCACTGGGACCTAGTCTGACAACCGGCCCGCCTATGAATTGAGCCGGATACTGGCCTCCATTCTGGCATGAGATTTCCCACTGCTAAACGACCAATAGGAGAGCAGCGCTGGAACTCCCTCTCCTAAATGACCAATAGGAGAGCAGCGCTGGAACTCCCTCTCCTAAATGACCAATAGGAGAGCAGCGCTGGAACTCCCTCTCCTAAACGACCAATAGGAGAGCAGCGCTGGAACTCCCTCTCCTAAACGACCAATAGGAGAGCAGCGCTGGAACTCCCTCTCCTAAACGACCAATAGGAGAGCAGCGCTGGAACTCCCTCTCCTAAACGACCAATAGGAGAGCAGCGCTGGAATTCCCTCTCCTAAACGACCAATAGGAGAGCAGCGCTTGCGCCACATCAGCTTGAGGGTGACGCATGGGCTGATGTCAACGTCTTGGCTGCCAACCAATCACAGACTAGGAGAGAGAGGCCAGGATCTGGCCCAATAAGTGAAGTGCATATCCGTGCTGTGCAGTGCATTATGGGTAGGCTACATTTTTCAGCTACCAATCCACATTCAAAGATGGTGGAAAGCAGCGAGTGCTGTGATTTGGATAATTTCAACTGCTGGAAAGTTGACGATTTAAAGCGTTTCCGTAAGTTCTGTGGATTGCCTGTTACAACCAGGACAGAGTACGGCAGGAGAGAGAAACGGAAAGAAGAGCTGGCTGTGTTTGCGTGCTCTGCATCGGTACAGAAACTACTGTTAGTGCCGACAAAGGAGGAAGAGAGAGCTGCTGTCGAAAATGACCTGTCCTTGTTGATAGTTGGACACAAAGAAATTTCTGACCCACTGAAGGCAACTGACAGACGGTTAGACGAAGTCCAGAGACTGAAACTGTGGATACTGCAGAATATTTGCTAAGCAGGGATTAGAAACCAGTATTCTGCCGGCTTCGTAATAATGACAATGAAGGTGGGTCTCACATATAACCTCTTTGGTGTCACGTTTGTTTTGATGTTAACAGACATACGACATGTGCATTCATGCAGTTTGTTTATAGAACATGTCAATACAGTGGTCCTTCGCTATAACGCGGTTCCCCTTTCGTGGCCTCGCAGTTTTGCGGATTTTTTAGTCCAATTTTGCATGCTTTTTTTTTACAGCACATTGTGTTCCGCGTCCTCATCAAGCAGTCGGTCGCGGCACCGCGAAGGCAGAGTACGCACATTGTGTTCTGCGTGTCTGTTTATAAGAATCTTCTCGTCCAGAAGAAAAAAAGAGCACCAACAACTACCCATAACTGTGTTCTTCACTCTGAAAAAGACACCTGCAGCGAGGTGTGACTCAGTGGAAAAAGACACCTGCAGCGAGGTGTGACTCAGTGGAAAAAGACACCTGCAGCGAGGTGTGACTCAGTGGAAAAAGACACCTGCAGCGAGGTGTGACTCAGTGGAAAAAGACACCTGCAGCGAGGTGTGACTCAGTGGAAAAAGACACCTGCAGCGAGGTGTGACTCAGTGGAAAAAGACACCTGCAGCGGAGCGACGCCACAATAAAGAGGCGCGATCAGAGGAACTATGAAATACTGGTCAGTCACTATTAATCATTTCTTATGTGTCCAACCTCGTACGTTGATTGTTAAAATTAAATTTGTTACGTCTAAAAGCCATCATAATTATTTATAGGAAAACGTTCTATTTTTATTTCTCAAACAAATGTTTGGGCCTGAAAACAGGTTGGTCTTATTTTTCTACTCAGGTTTGAACTTTGAGAGTGTTTACACACAAGAGAAAAGTGAGAAAATGTTCATGCCTGATTGAGAAAAGTGTATAAAGTGTGTAGTGAGGAGTTTTACAGCCTTAAAATGTCTATAATAATTGTAAAAAAAAATAATGCTGACTACTTTGCGAATTTCGCATATTGCAGGTTATTTTTAGAACATAACTCCCGCGATAAACGAGGGATCACTGTATTACAATATTACACACCACGTCATTGATGACGCAACATTACAGTCATAAGCCGATGCACGAAAACGTCAGTTTCAGGATGTTGACAGAATAAATGTGCAAAAAACGTACAATTTTAGTCCGTCTTTTACGTCTGTCTGGATCTTTTCTGTGGGGAAATTGTGTAGAATGAACGGAGGTTTACGACCACATTTCTTCTTCTTTCCGTCTTTGTGTGGACTCGGCGGAGCTTTGCAATCGTGTGTTTTCAGCCAACTTTCAAGCCTATAAATTCCATTCGAGCATTTGAAAACGGCACAATGTGCACCTGTCATGAAATTCAATGGCAGCGGTGTGAGTTTGGTAGCCCCCGTTTGACCCACACATGTGCAGATGTGTTGCGCACTTTGCTTATTCAGGGCAGGTTGTGGGGCTAACTGGGACCATGTGCATGGTGACACGCCCACTGAGAAGGTGTGTGCTCTGTGAGACACGCCCACTGAGCTGTTCTGCTATTACACTGATTCTGCTAATAAATTTGGAGAGGGGGCGTGGCCAACAGCAGCCATTTCCATTTAAAGCAGCAGGCACATTTCTCAAAGCCCTAATAATAATAATAATAATAATAATAATAATAATAATAATAATTGTTGCTTTTTATTTTATTTCTGACGTATATCCTCGGTGTCTGTTGTTCTTTTTGAGTATAAACTACTTGATTTTGTGGGTGAAAAGCTAAAATAATGTGTTTGTGTGTGTTTGAAAGCTTCAGTTGAGCAGCAGACAGACGCTTGTGGCTAAAATAAGCAGCAGATCATTTTACAGCCACGACACACGAAGGCGACTCATACAGACCCTGAACATAACCGAAAACCTCAAAGTCCACCGACACCAGTTTAACTCCCGCCGAGTCTCCCTCAGACATCCCGACAGAGACACAGACAAACACAGCAGAGGTCAAAGGGCACCTGGGTTTTCTGTGTGCAGTCTGCACCAATCACAGCCTCAGGACTGTTAAAGGAAACTCTCCCCTCCAATGGCAGAGCTGATGGTCTGTGCAAGCTTCCACACCACACAAGGCCTTTGTGATGTCATTAAACACAGAAATCTGTCTCCTTCAAGTCCCAGCATGCACCACGGCTGTGTTCTGGTGCCCTATGTCTGGCTCTGGTCCCTGTGGTCCACTTTAACGGCTCACAGACTAAACTCAGGCCTTGAAATTACTCAGTTTGTACAAATGCTCCAGAATTCACAGAAAATGTGTTCATTGTTGTTTAAAATGAAAAACAAGATTAACAAGTAAAAAAAGTAGCCTTTTTTTTGAAAAATAAAATAAAGATTAAATAAGGTTCAGAACAAAAAGTTTATACAACAGTAATACAACAATTGGCCACTAGAGGTCGTAGGACGTCGTTAAATGGATGTCTAACAGCTTTTCTTGAGTTACATTTTCTGAAAGGGTGCCTCATATTCTCACAACACACACACACACACACACACACACACACACACACACACACACACACACACACACACACACACACACACACACACACCATTGTGAAACACTTTCAAATCAACAGCAACACACTGATGTGTTTTACACAAAACACTGAAGTCAAAATCTTTTAATTTACCTTTTCTCAAACAAGAGGTGAAAGTTATAGTATTTAGCAACAAACGTGTTTTTCCCTGTTGTTTGTTTCTTTGTTTGTTTGTTTTCAACAAAGAAATAGAAATTTCATACAAATACCTAAAGAGAGACAGAGTACTGTCCAGTTCAAATTCAAAACACAAATCAAAACAGTGAAAGAACAAGTGTTTACAGTACTGCAGATTACATCCATGGTACAGTAACATCAGAATAATACTGCACTTGACAGTACTACCCACTGTGGGGTGGCGTATCTGTCTTTGTCTTTCTCTGTCTCTGGGTCTTATCACCTCCATGATTGCAGAATTGACTTAAACGTCTCACCTAAGCGCTATTTGTAGTGTCACAGGTCAGACTGATTGGTGGTGAGTTTTCAGATGTGTGCATAAGTATTTCCAATTTCCAGATGTGTTTTTCATTTTTATTAAGTGTTTTCCCAATGATAAGGTATGTTATTTTTGAGTTAAGTGTGTACTGTAGGAAACTGTGCGTCATGTTCTGCAAAAACTGTGTTGAAGAATTGCAAGCAAAGTGCAAAGCAGAAAATGTGTTTAAGGTTTTGTCACATTGTGCTTTAGCTATTGCTACAAGAAGTTTTACATTTGAAGTTTTAGTCTAAGCATTCGCTTTTTGGATGTAAGCAGTTGGCAAAAACTGTAAAAGACAGAAAGTCTCTTGTTTTCACAAGAGACTTTCTGTATGAAAATTGTGGCAAATGCAGAGAAGTGTGTGTAGTGTTTTGAAAAAATTGTGTTCTAAATAGAACTTTACTGATCCCTTGGAAAGACTCCCTCAGGGAAGTTGAGGTTCCAGCAGCATTGTATAGCAGCACACAGGGTAAGAAGCACACAGAACACCAAAAGTGAAAGTAAAAAACAAAACAAAAAAACAACCAAACAAAAAAAAACAAAAAACAAAACTGCACATATAAAAATCAGACATACTGATCAATACTGGTTTACTGGCTACTACTGTTTCTCTCCTTCCTGTCCTCTGTCTTCCTGTTCCTCCTCCTCCCCCTGAGTGAGGAGTTGTACAGTCTGATGGTCTGAGGGACAAAGGAGTTTCTCAGTCTGTTGGTCCTGTACTTGGGAAGCAGCAGTCTGTGCAGAGGCTGACTGGCATCGTCCAGAATGTCCAGCTGTTTGTCCAGTGTTCTCTTCTCTGCACCGTCACCAGAGAGTCCAGCTTCATACCAACCACAGAGCCAGCCCACCTGATCAGTTTGTCCAGCCTGGATGTGTCCTCCTTGGATGTGCTGCCCCCCTCCCCCCCAGCACACCATGATGTAAAAGAGGACGCTGGCTACTACTGACTGGTAGAACATCCAGGGGGGGTTTCCTGCAGATGTTAAATGACCGCAGCCTCCTCAGGAAGTCCAGGCTGCTCTGTCCCTTCCTGTACAGGTGGTTGATGTTAGTTGTCCAGTCCAGTTTGCTGTCCAGCCACAGCCTGAGGTACTTGCAGGAATCCACAGCCTCCACCTCAGCTCCCTGGATCAGAACTGGTTGCAAACCTGGTCTGGACTTCCCAAAGTCAATGATCAGCTCCTTTGTCTTTGAGGTGTTGAGCTGTACGTGGTGTGTGTGGCACCAGGCAGCCAAGTCCTTCACTAGGCTCCTGTACTTCTCCTCTCTGTCATCCCTGATGCATCCAACAATGGTTGTGTCATCTGCAAACATCTGGATGTGACACAGTTCAGAGTTGTAGCAGATGTCAGAGGTGTACAGGGTGAAGAGAAGAGGGGCCAGCACTGTGCCCTGGGGTGCTCCGGTGCTGCTGATCACAGAGTCAGACGTGATATCCCTCTGCCTTGACATTCTTTGTACATTTTTTACATTTGCGCAATATCTCTAAAATTAGAAAGGTCTTGTCTCAGAGTGATGCTGAAAAACTAATTCATGCATTTATTTCCTCTAGGCTGGACTATTGTAATTCATTATTATCAGGTTGTCCTAAGAGTTCCCTGAAAAGCCTTCAGTTAATTCAAAATGCTGCAGCTAGAGTACTGACAGGGACTAGAAGGAGAGAGCATATCTCACCCATATTGGCCTCTCTTCATTGGCTTCCTGTTAATTCTAGAATAGAATTTAAAATTCTTCTTCTTACTTATAAGGTTTTGAATAATCAGGTCCCATCTTATCTTAGGGACCTCGTAGTACCATATCACCCCAATAGAGCACTTCGCTCTCAGACTGCAGGCTTACTTGTAGTTCCTAGGGTTTGTAGGAGTAGAATGGGAGGCAGAGCCTTCAGCTTTCAGGCTCCTCTCCTGTGGAACCAGCTCCCAATTCAGATCAGGGAGACAGACACCCTCTCTACTTTTAAGATTAGGCTTAAAACTTTCCTTTTTGCTAAAGCTTATAGTTAGGGCTGGATCAGGTGACTCTGAACCATCCCTTAGTTATGCTGCTATAGACGTAGACTGCTGGGGGGTTCCCATGATGCACTGTTTCTTTCTCTTTTTGCTCTGTATGCACCACTCTGCATTTAATCATTAGTGATCGATCTCTGCTCCCCTCCACAGCATGTCTTTTTTCTGGTTCTCTCCCTCAGCCCCAACCAGTCCCAGCAGAAGACTGCCCCTCCCTGAGCCTGGTTCTGCTGGAGGTTTCTTCCTGTTAAAAGGGAGTTTTTCCTTCCCACTGTAGCCAAGTGCTTGCTCACAGGGGGTCGTTTTGACCGTTGGGGTTTTACATAATTATTGTATGGCCTTGCCTTACAATATAAAGCGCCTTGGGGCAACTGTTTGTTGTGATTTGGCGCTATATAAATAAAATTGATTTGATACTGTGGCCTGTTGGTGAGGTAGCTGGAAATCCAAGTGACCAGGCAGGGGTCCACTCGCATCCTGTTCAGTTTGTCCTGGACCACAAGGGGCTGGATGGTGCTGAAGGCACTCGAGAAGTCCAGGAAGAGAATCTTCACTGTGTTGTTTCCCTTATCCAGCTGCGAGTGGACTCGTGTAGCAGGTAGAGGATGGCATCCTCCACACCAACACCCACCTGATATGCGAACTGCAGACAGCCCTGGGCATGTTGCACCTGGGGTTTGAGGACGTTGAGGAAGAGCTGCTCCAAGCTCTTCATCAGGTGTGAGGCAAGTGTCACTGGTTGGAAGTCATTCAGCTCACTGGACTGGTTCTTCTTAGGAACTGAAACAATGCATGAAGTTTTCCAGAGGGTGGGCACTCTCCCTAGCTGCAGGCTAAGGTTGAAGTTACATTGTAGCGGTTCTCCCAGTTCAGCCGCACAGGTCTTCAGTAGTCGGGGACACGCCTTGTCTGGGCCTGCTGCTTTCCTGGGATGAAGCTTTCTCAGCTGTCCTCTGAGCTGGTCCACAGTGATGTATGGAGAAAGTTGTGTTGGGGGGGGTCTACTGCTGTGATGTCTGAGGGGAGGAGGAGACATGTCTGCAGTGAAAGAGAGGGTGGACTGCTTGAACTGGTTGAAGAAGTTGTTTGCTCTCTCTGTTGTCCCCTGTGTCTCTGGTCTTTGTCTTATGGCCTGTGATGGTTTTCACACTTTCCCAGACCTCCCTCATGTTATTTTGTTTCAGCTTGTGCTCCACCTTTCTCCTGTTGACCTTTGCTGCCCTCATGCAAAGAGGGGGGGGGGGGGGGGGGATGACTCTGTATGCATCCCTCACATTAACATACAGTAAGTCAATTGTCCAGTTTTTTCTTGTTGGACAGTCCACAACCTGGTGAACAGCAGCCAAAGTAGGGAACTGCAATTTGAGTGCAAAGCAGGAATTGTGCTGGTAGTTGATCAGAGTTGGTTTAGGGGGTTGGTGCAGTACTTCCATGTTGTGGTCAATGAGTCTCAAGTAATTTCAATTCAATTTTCAATTTATTTTCATTTATATAGCGCTAAATCACAACAGAGTTGCCTCAAAGCGCTTCACACAAGTAAGGTCTAACCTTACCAACCCCCAGAGCAACAGTGGTAAGAAAAAAAACTCCCTCTGAGGAAGAAACCTCTCTGTGGAATGATATTTTCGAAAAGCAGACTGCAGTGGCTTATTCTCAGTAAGATAGTCTACAAGCTGCCGTGACACCACTTTTTCCAGAATTTTAGAGAAAAATGATAGATTTGATATCGGCCGATAGTTTTTCACTACACTAGGGTCAAGATTAGGTTTCTTAAGTAATGGTTTAATCACTGCAGATTTGAAACATTTAGGAACAGATCCAGAAGTTAAAGAAAGATTAATCATTTCCAGCACAGTCGGCCCAAGAGTGGACCACAGGTCCTCAAACAGTTCTGTATAGGATCAAATAAACAGGTTGTGCTTTTTGTTGACGAGTTTTGTCAGCATGTCTAGTGAGATACTATCAAATTCTGTAAATCTAGGTAATACCTCAGTAATGGCGCCCACCTCAATAGCAGGGTGTAGTGGCTGGATTAAGGCATGCTGGGATATGTTTAACCTGATGTCTTCTATTTTCTTCTCAAAGTAATCCAGGAAATCTTGTGCTGTAAAAGTAGAGCGAACTACAGGTGGTTGTCCATGAATAAGTGTTGCCACCGTGTCAAACAAGAACTTTGAGTTATGCTTGTTTTTGTTGATCAAATCAGAGTAGTAGGTCCACTTTGTAGCCAATAATGCATGATTATAGTCTAAGATAGCATCACACCACGCAAGGTGAAATACTTCTCATTTTGAACAACGCCATTTCCGTTCTAGACCTCTTGCTTTATGCTTGAGGTCACGCAGATAATCACTGAACCAAGGTGACAGTGATTTGGGGGAGCGCGGTTTTAACACAGGTGGTGCAGTCATGTCGAGTGTAGTTTTGAGCACTGAGTTTAAACTATCCACAAGTCTGTCTACTGACTGGATATTTGTCAGATGTGAAGCTAAGACATCAGTACCAGTATTTTGTGTTACACACACACACACACACACACACACACACACACACACACACACACAACAAAAACAATCACATTTGAAAATTTAGTTTGAAGCAAAGTATCAACAATTAAAGAAAAAAGCAATGAAATTATTTGTGTGGAGAAAACTATCAGCAGTCGGACCATCGAGTCTCTATTAAACTCTTTAGTGCTACAGGAATATAATCTGCACACACACACACACACACACACACACACACACACACACACACACACACACACACACACACACACACACACACACACACTGCTCAGTGTTGTCACAGTCAGATGCACGTGTCACAGTTCTGCTTTCGTTTGAACAGACTGAACATGAAACAGGACCACAGCAGGTCCACCTCAGCCTAGAATCAGATCAAAGGCCAACCAGGAAATAAAACTCCCAAGTAGTGACCCGTCGGACTCGTCAGACACCGTGCGGTCTCTGAAGTTCTGTAATCAGAATGTGCGTGGAATCTGCAACGATCACAGTGTCGTCTACAAAGTCAACATTAAGAAACCTCTCAGTAACAAAGGAACCTCATCCACTGGTTTCCTCAGCCCAAGCCAACACTCAGCCTACACAAATACTGAATGGAGCCAGAACACATCCCTGAGGAACACCAAAATTTACTGAAAAAAATAATAGACTCCACCCCCAGTCCAAACAGTACTTGCAGTGTATGTCCAGGCTGGTTGTGATGTCCAACAATGTCTTGGGGATCCTGTAAACTCTAACATGAACCTTAGATGTGCATTTCTTTTATTGATTGATTTTTTAAATTCTGGCTGCACAACCACAAGTCTTCCTGATGGTCATAACCAGAAGAATTTTTTGATATATGAAGACAGTGGACTCAAATTAGAATGGCACCCAGAGTGCACACCTCCATCACCGTGATAGTTACTATTAGTGACACCAAGACACAGACAAGAGCTGTCAGAATTTTTACTTTAACCCATGAGGACACTGGCTTTGTAAGACAGCTCCTGTTTCAAAGCTCCTCACCTGTCTCTCAGGGTGAATCTGCAGGTTCTCATCTGTCTTCAGACCTCCTTCCCTGTAAATCCAAAGCTTCTAAATAGTCTCTCACTCACTCATCTTCACCTGCTTATCCGGGTTTGGGTCGTGGGGGAAACAGCTCCAGCAGGGGACCCCAGACTTCTCTTTCCTGGGCCACATTGACCACCTCTGACTGTGGGATCCTGAGGAGTTCCCAGGCCAGTGTGGAGATATAATCTCTCCACCTAGTCCTGGGTCTTCCCCGGGGTCTCCTCCCAGATGGACGTGCCTGGAACACCTCCCTAGGGAGGGGCCCAGGATGCATCCTTACCAGATGCCCGGACCACTTCAGCTGGCTCCTTTCAACATGAAGGAGCAGCGGCGCTACTGCGAGCTGCCCACAGATGACCGAACTTCTCACCCTATCTCTAAGGGAGACACTTAGTCGCTGAGAGAAATTCATAGCATCTTTGACGGCCTTGAAGCAGTCTGGAGATCCTCACCTGTCTGTGAAAGTGAATCCAGGACTCCCTGTCTCCTTCTAAGAGCCGGTCCAGATCACCAAGTGAGTTTCTAAAACCATGTCCAGGGTGCCGAGGGGAGTTTCTAAGAGCAGGTCCAGAACTAGGGGTAATTATTTTTATCCAAAATTCTATTAATCCCTTAAAAAAAAGCAGGCAGTAAATTTAAACTGAGTCTTAAATCTCAAAGAACCAAAACATTGTGATTTCAGGTCCTCACAAGACCCTTTAAACACAGCAGGTTTGACCTTTATGTGTGTGTTTACACTTCTGCTCATTTATGCCAAATGGTGTGTGTGTGCGTGTGTGTGTTTCCACTCAGATGAGCCTTCTGTTCGGCATGCCTTCACTCTCAGTCAGCTGGGTTTTTAGGTCACAGTGTTCTTTCTGTTGTGCACACACACACACACACACACACACACACACACACACACACACACACACACACACACACACACACACACACACATTAGATGCTATGAGGCACTGGGCTGTGCGTGTGCGCGCGTGTGTGTGTGTGTGTGTGTGTGTGTGTGAGATGCTGGAGGGTTTAGCGTCCACTGTTGTGTAACATGTCAACTCCTTTTACTAAAGTCATCCTAGTTGTACAGATGAAAGTGGTATTAGCATTAGCATTAGCATTAGCGTCGTTGGGTGAAATCTAACATTCATTCAACGTGAGCGTGTTGTCTTCACCGTGTCATGACGTCATCTCACAGTGTAAATCTCTTTAACTCTCACTTGTTTTTTTGTTTGTTTGATTTTGCTCTTCCCGCGTGAACTTCAGTTCCGCTTCACTGCCCCGCCCCCTCTCCACACAGCGACTCTGATTGGTCACCAGCACAGTGTCCGTGTTTCAGTCGATTTGTGACATTTTCACATTTCACACGATACAAACTTCAGGAGTTACTGCAACACCTACTTCTCCTTTCAGAACGTTTATTCTTACATTATGTTCATTCCACTTCAATATGAAACTGATGCTGTTCAGCGATAAAATCTCTGACGAGACTTTAACAAACGCACAAACTTTAGCTTCTTTTCTTTACTGTCACAAACTCACCGTTTTATTATAATGAATTAACCTTTATCAGAGTGCGATGACATCACAACGCTAACTGCCGCCCCATGAAGACCGAGCATCTAAAACCTATCGGACAGTTCAAGTATGACTTAGACAGTTATTACATATTAGTTAAGTAATAGTTAGATATCAGTTATATATTAGATATGGATTAGTTAGTTATTAGTTATATATTAGATATGTTTATGTATTAGTTAGATATTAGTTATGACTTAGTTCATTGTTATATATTAGATATTAGTTATACCTTAGTTAGCTGTTATATATTAGATAAGTTATGTATTAGTTATACATTAGTTACATATTAGTTACATCTTAGTAAGTTATTAGTTCTATATTAGATATTAGTTATACATTAGTTATGTATTAGTTACACCTTAGTTATTTTTTAGTTATATATTAGATATATTTATGTATTAGTTAGATATTAGTTATGCCTTAGTTTGTTGTTATATATTAGATATTAGTTATACCTTAGTTAGCTGTTACATATTAGATAACAGTTATGTATTAGTTATACATGAGTTACATATTAGTTATACCTTAGTAAGTTATTAGTTCTATATAAGAAATTAGTTATACATTTGTTATGTATTAGTTAGATATGAGTTATACTTATACCTTAGTTAGTTGTTAGTTCTATATTAGATATTATTATCACTTTACCGAGGCGTTGCTAGGCCGGTAGCATAGATTTACGTCGACGCTACCTGGCTATACTCGCTCGCTGTGCATAAACAAATGACGTCATAGCACGCGCAGCGCAAGAACTGTCCACAGAGTGGGAAAAAAAAATAAAATAAAAAGGTGAGAAGTGTGTGTTGGTCCCAATATGGATATTCCGGATGATTTTCTCATGGATAGTACGACAATGAACAGCAGCCAGAGCAGCCAGCTTGATGAGGACGCACTGCCGAATTTGGAGAGCAGTGCGCGCCAGCCTACAAGAGTTAAGTGAGCCAACTTTTTATGTATGAGTTACGTGTTGTGTATCTCAGTAAAAAGTGATAATAATACAAATAACATGCTGTTGTCGTGCGGTATGCATTTTCTGAGTCCCTCTGTCCATGCCGTTGCCCGCAATGACAGATATTCGCCCTCGTCTAACTGGGCATGAACGTCGGGCCTCTGAAAAAGCATACCGCCCTCCAAAAGCATGTTATTGTATGATTACTAATGTATTAGTTATTTCATTTTATTTATATAGGGCCAAATCACAACAAAGTTGCCTCAAGGTGCTTCACACAAGTAAGGTCTAACCTTATCAACCCCTAGAGCAAGAACGCAGGCGACAGTGGTAAGAAAAAACTCCCTCTGATGATTTGAGGAAGAAACCTCAAGCAGACCAGACTCAAAGGGGCGGCCCTTTGCTTAGGTCATAATAATAATAATAATAATAAAACTTTTTTAACAATACAGAGGAACATCAAATTTTTGAGAGTTATTAAGTCCAGGCAGACGTCCAGGACAACACCAGTTTGTTGGGGGGAATTGGGTCTTCAGATCCAGTATTTCAGCATAGTCCATTTTGCAACTGCCGTATTCGACCTTCATTTGCACTCAGGGGTGTATCTGCACAGGCATCAGCACCACAGGCAGGGGTCATCCACACTGTCACTGGGCCCCCTACACTCAAAAAATTGATGCATTGGAAGAACTCAATTCAGTTATGAGCAGGATTTCCATCTAATACATACATACATATATATACATTTATACATATACGAGGTGTGTTAGAAAAGTATCCGACCTTATTATTTTTTTCAAAAACCATATGGATTTGAATCACGTGTGACTGCGTCAGACAAGCTTGAACCCTCATGCGCATGCGTGAGTTTTTCCACGCCTGTCGGTTGCGTCATTCACCTGTGAGCAGGCTTTGAGTGAGGAGTGGTCCAGCCCCCTCGTCATTGTTTCATTGCCAGGAAATGGCAGAATGATTTGGGCTTTTTTCCCATCAGAATTTTTTCAGAAACTGTTAGAGACTGGCAGCTGGAAACCATTAGAAAAATTTATCTGGCTTTCCGTGAAAATGTTATGGGCTTGGTAGAGAATAAGGAGTGTTACCGTCGCTTTAAGGACGGCCCCCAGCGGCTGTGGGGCGCGCCGCGCTCTGAAGCCGCCATTGACAGGCTGAACGACCATTTCATTTCTAAACAGATGGCTGTCTGGATCCGTGACCATCGTGTGCCATTTCTCTGGTTATCACAAGAGCTGGACATCAACCATTTTCCGGCATATTTCACTTTTAACAAGAGATTTTGTCATGGAAAGCCGAGCGGAGGCTTCGCGCGTCACGATGGAATTGCTACTGGAGCGAGACAAAACCACCTCCGTTTTGGTCTCACAGGACGGCTTTGAGATGGTGTTCAGACAGCTGTCGGTGGTTTTTCCATCGAGTGATTATCCTAGAAATTGTGGATGTGCCTGGACATGCCAGAACATGTCCTGTGAGGCTTCATCACAGCGTTGCTTTGCGCCATGCGGCACTGCCGCGACGCGCGTAATTCCTCCGCACGTCTGTCTCAATGTGCCGAAAAAGTGCTGATGTCCACGTCTTTTCACAATTCCTGTGCTAGTCAGACGACATCCCAGATAAAACACAGCGTCCAGTTTGGAAATGAACAGCACATTTCACTGTTACAGGAGTTTTTGTCATGGAAAGAGGAGCGGAGGCTTCGCGCGTTGCGGCAGTGCCGCATGGTGCAGAGCAACGCTGTGATGAAGCCTCACAGGACATGTTCTGGCATGTCCAGGCACATCCACAATTTCTCGGATTAAAATGAAATCTGACGGAAAATGGTTGATGTCCAGCACTTGTGATAACCAGAGAAATGGCACACGATGGTCACGGATCCAGACAGCCATCCATTTAGAAATGAAATGGTCGTTCAGCCTGTCGATGGTGGCTTCGGAGCGCGGCGTGCCCCACAGCCGCTGGGGGCCGTCCTTAAAGCGACAGTAACAGTCCTTATTCTCTACCAAGCCTGTAACATTTTCACCGAAAGCCAGATAAATTTTTCTAATGGTTTCCAGCTGCCAGTCTCTAACAGTTTCTGAAAAAATTCTGATGGGGAAAAAAGCCCAAATCATTCCGCCATTTCCTGGCAATGAAAATCCGACGA
Organism: Thalassophryne amazonica; assembly: GCF_902500255.1. Taxonomy (NCBI): domain Eukaryota; kingdom Metazoa; phylum Chordata; class Actinopteri; order Batrachoidiformes; family Batrachoididae; genus Thalassophryne; species Thalassophryne amazonica. The sequence goes on along the minus strand of NC_047115.1, from coordinate 1,493,753 downwards.
GGGGGCTGGACCACTCCTCACTCAAAACCTGCTCACAGGTGAATGACGCAACCGACAGGCGTGGAAAAACTCACACATGCGCACGAGGGTTCAAGCTTGTCTGACGCAATCACACGTGATTCAAATCCATATGGTTTTTGAAAAAAATAATAAGGTTGGATACTTTTCTAATAGACCTTGCTGTGATTAAATCAGACATGCTTGAACCCTCGTGGGCATGCAAGAGTTTTTTCACGCCTGTCGGTTACGCCATTCGCCTGTGGGCAGTCTTTGAGTGAGGAGTCGTCCACCCTCTCGTCGATTTTTTCATTGTTTAGGAATGGCTCAGAGACTGTTGCTTTGTTTGATAAAAATTTGTTCAAAACTGTAAGGCACAACTGAGTGGACACCATTCAATAAATTCAGCTGGTTTTCGGTAAAAATTTTAACGGCTGATGAGAGATTTTGGTCTGGTAGTGTCGCTTTAAGGACGGTCCACGGCACCTGACGGCGATCTGCGCTTCGAGGCGGCAGCGTCTCGCCGTTTCAAGTTGAAAACTTCCACATTTCAGGCTCTGTTGACCCAGTAAGTCGTCAGAGAACAGAGAACTTTCAGAAGAAGTCAGCATGAGGAGTTTATTCGGACATTCCATTGTTAACGGACATTTTGTAATGAAAGAACGTGCGGGCAGAGTCGCATGTCGGGCTGGACCCGACCGCGGGGGGTCGCGACAGGAAAAACACCTCCGTTGGAAATCTTAACGGGCAAGTTGGAACATGCCCAAGCTGTTAAACAATTTCTCAGTTACTCACTTGTTGAAAGCCATTAAAAGCCGCCTGAATTCTACAAATGGTTTTCAACACGGAGGTGTTTTTCCTGTCGCGGCGCACACAGATTTGCCGAGTCGTCACGGAAACGACTCGGCGAATTTGCGCGTACGTCTTTCATTAAAAAAATGTCCTTAAACAGTGGAATGTCCGCATAAATTCCTCATGCCGGCCTCTTCTGAATCTTCTCTGTTCTCTCACAATGTCCTGGGTGAATTAAGCCTTAAATTAGGATGTTTTCAGCTCGAAACAGGCTGACGACGGCGCCTGGAAGCGCTGCAGGACGTCCCGCTCCGTGGGAAGTCCTTACACCGACAGAAACACCCCATAATCTCTCATCAGCCGTTAAACTTTTCACAGAAAACCAGCTTAATTTCTCGAATAGTGTCCACTCGGATATTCCTCACAGGTCCAGAAAAAATGTTGATAAAGCAACGCGCGCCGTCTCGAGCAGCGTGTGAAACAAAGAAATTCAGCCGAGAGGGCGGGACCACATCTCACTCAAGGCCTGCTCACAGGGAAATGACGTCACCGACACACGTGAAAAAACTCATGCATGCGCACGAGGGTTCAAGCATGATTGGTGTAATCGCATGTCATTCAAATCCATATAGTTAAAAAAAAAATAAAAGGGTCGGTTTATTATCTAAGAGACCTCGTATATATATATATATATATATATATATATATATATATATATATATATATATATATATATATATATATATATATAGCCCCAACTCAAAGAAAGCAATTTCATGTAATTTAATCTAGTTGAAGGTGTTATGTGTCGACGCGGGTTGAGGAGCGGACCTGCATCAGACAGGACCCAGCGCTAAAAATAACCAGAGAGCGGTTCCAAACAGAAACTATTTATTAGTCACCTGTGCTTAAAAGTGTAAAAACATAAAAACAACATCCCTCTGGTGGAGTGATTCGTGGCTCGCTCTCCAGCGCCTGCAAGGATTAAAGCCGGCGCTCCTGGACTTCCTACCACCGCCAAACACCCCCCAGGTGGACACGACAAACTGATTCTCTGTGAAGCAAAGAGAAGGTGAGGTAAGGCAACAGATACAACTATATCTTCCAATAAACACACGCTATCAGCAACACACTCAGGTCAGTGTCCTTTTTTTTACTTTATGCAAATGAGCAGCTTCTCACAACAAGTGGAGGATCACTTATCCTTCACGCCACAGCAGTGAGAAGCAAACTGCACAATTCTCTTCACAATTCCAGTATACTGTGTAACAAAACACCAAGTTACTATCAACAATTACTTAAACACTTAATTACCTTTCGTGTGTGCTGACAGCATGTGTCCTCACCCCTCCCCACTTCACGGACTCGATGTGTCAAACCCAGGCGCGGTCCTCAGCGTCTCACAAACGAACGTCACAAGGTCGAGTTCCCGGCAGTTCTGCTTGAATCACACATGACTTAAATGCAGAACGCCATCCAATTATCTGCTTCAGCTCTACTGGTGGTTGGCTCTCACTGCGGTATTGTATCACTTCCTGTTCCGGAGCACAGCGGTGTTTTTCTGTATCTGTTAGCTGTTTAATCTGCGCAGTTAGATTGATCTAGTTATCTAGATTACGATTTGTTTCCCAGTGTAATCTTTACGTGCCTTAACTAAAGCACTCCTTCTGCTGAATCACCTCTAAATTATTTACACATTATTCACTTTGCGTGTTTTTAGGAATCCGCTAGCTTAGCGTAGCTACTAGCTCTTAGCCGATTTAGCATGGCGGCTTCTCCTGTCTCTCCCGCACTTTTCTGCTCTGGGTGTGAAATGTTTAGTTATTCCTCGGCCTCCTTTAGCAGTAATGGTACTTGTAATAAGTGTAGCTTATTCGTAGCTTTGGAGGCCAGGCTGGGCGAATTGGAGACTCGGCTCCGCACCGTGGAAAATTCTACAGCTAGCAAGGCCCCTGTAGTCGGTGCGGACCAAGGTAGCTTAGCCGCAGTTAGTTCCCCCCTGGCAGATCCCGTGCAGCCGGGAAAGCAGGCTGACTGGGTGACTGTGAGGAGGAAGCGTAGCCCTAAACAGAAGCCCCGTGTACACCGCCAACCCGTTCACATCTCTAACCGTTTTTTCCCACTCGACGACACACCCGCCGAGGATCAAACTCTGGTTATTGGCGACTCTGTTTTGAGAAATGTGAAGTTAGCGACACCAGCAACCATAGTCAATTGTCTTCCGGGGGCCAGAGCAGGCGACATTGAAGGAAATTTGAAACTGCTGGCTAAGGCTAAGCGTAAATTTGGTAAGATTGTAATTCACGTCGGCAGTAATGACACCCGGTTACGCCAATCGGAGGTCACTAAAATTAACATTAAATCGGTGTGTAACTTTGCAAAAACAATGTCGGACTCTGTAGTTTTCTCTGGGCCCCTCCCCAATCGGACCGGGAGTGACATGTTTAGCCGCATGTTCTCCTTGAATTGCTGGCTGTCTGAGTGGTGTCCAAAAAATGAGGTGGGCTTCATAGATAATTGGCAAAGCTTCTGGGGAAAACCTGGTCTTGTTAGGAGAGACGGCATCCATCCCACTTTGGATGGAGCAGCTCTCATTTCTAGAAATCTGGCCAATTTTCTTAAATCCTCCAAACCGTGACTATCCAGGGTTGGGACCAGGAAGCAGAGTTGTAGTCTTACACACCTCTCTGCAGCTTCTCTCCCCCTGCCATCCCCTCATTACCCCATCCCCGTAGAGACGGTGCCTGCTCCCAGACCACCAATAACCAGCAAAAATCTATTTAAGCATAAAAATTCAAAAAGAAAAAATAATATAGCACCTTCAACTGCACCACAGACTAAAACAGTTAAATGTGGTCTATTAAACATTAGGTCTCTCTCTTCTAAGTCCCTGTTGGTAAATGATATAATAATTGATCAACATATTGATTTATTCTGCCTAACAGAAACCTGGTTACAGCAGGATGAATATGTTAGTTTAAATGGGTCAACACCCCCGAGTCACACTAACTGTCAGAATGCTCGTAGCACGGGCCGGGGTGGAGGATTAGCAGCAATCTTCCATTCCAGCTTATTAATTAATCCAAAACCCAGACAGAGCTTTAATTCATTTGAAGGCTTGTCTCTTAGTCTTGTCCATCCAAATTGGAAGTCCCAAAAATCAGTTTTATTTGTTATTATCTATCGTCCACCTGGTCGTTACTGTGAGTTTCTCTGTGAATTTTCAGACCTTTTGTCTGACTTAGTGCTTAGCTCAGATAAGATAATTATAGTGGGCGATTTTAACATCCACACAGATGCTGAGAATGACAGCCTCAACACTGCATTTAATCTATTATTAGACTCTATTGGCTTTGCTCAAAAAGTAAATGAGTCCACCCACCACTTTAATCATATCTTAGATCTTGTTCTGACTTATGGTATGGAAATAGAAGACTTAACAGTATTCCCTGAAAACTCCCTTCTGTCTGATCATTTCTTAATAACATTTACATTTACTCTGATGGACTACCCAGCAGTGGGGAATAAGTTTCATTACACTAGAAGTCTTTCAGAAAGCGCTGTAACTAGGTTTAAGGATATGATTCCTTCTTTATGTTCTCTAATGCCATATACCAACACAGTGCAGAGTAGCTACCTAAACTCTGTAAGGGAGATAGAGTATCTCGTCAATAGTTTTACATCCTCATTGAAGACAACTTTGGATGCTGTAGCTCCTCTGAAAAAGAGAGCTTTAAATCAGAAGTGTCTGACTCCGTGGTATAACTCACAAACTCGTAGCTTAAAGCAGATAACCCGTAAGTTGGAGAGGAAATGGCGTCTCACTAATTTAGAAGATCTTCACTTAGCCTGGAAAAAGAGTCTGTTGCTCTATAAAAAAGCCCTCCGTAAAGCTAGGACATCTTTCTACTCATCACTAATTGAAGAAAATAAGAACAACCCCAGGTTTCTTTTCAGCACTGTAGCCAGGCTGACAAAGAGTCAGAGCTCTATTGAGCTGAGTATTCCATTAACTTTAACTAGTAATGACTTCATGACTTTCTTTGCTAACAAAATTTTAACTATTAGAGAAAAAATTACTCATAACCATCCCAAAGACGTATCGTTATCTTTGGCTGCTTTCAGTGATGCCGGTATTTGGTTAGACTCTTTCTCTCCGATTGTTCTGTCTGAGTTATTCTCATTAGTTACTTCATCCAAACCATCAACATGTTTATTAGACCCCATTCCTACCAGGCTGCTCAAGGAAGCCCTACCATTATTTAATGCTTCGATCTTAAATATGATCAATCTATCTTTGTTAGTTGGCTATGTACCACAGGCTTTTAAGGTGGCAGTAATTAAACCATTACTTAAAAAGCCATCACTTGACCCAGCTATCTTAGCTAATTATAGGCCAATCTCCAACCTTCCTTTTCTCTCAAAAATTCTTGAAAGGGTAGTTGTAAAACAGCTAACTGATCATCTGCAGAGGAATGGTCTATTTGAAGAGTTTCAGTCAGGTTTTAGAATTCATCATAGTACAGAAACAGCATTAGTGAAGGTTACAAATGATCTTCTTATGGCCTCGGACAGTGGACTCATCTCTGTGCTTGTTCTGTTAGACCTCAGTGCTGCTTTTGATACTGTTGATCCATAAAATTTTATTACAGAGATTAGAGCATGCCATAGGTATTAAAGGCACTGCGCTGCGGTGGTTTGAATCATATTTGTCTAATAGATTACAATTTGTTCATGTAAATGGGGAATCTTCTTCACAGACTAAAGTTAATTATGGAGTTCCACAAGGTTCTGTGCTAGGACCAATTTTATTTACTTTATACATGCTTCCCTTAGGCAGTATTATTAGACGGTATTGCTTAAATTTTCATTGTTACGCAGATGATACCCAGCTTTATCTATCCATGAAGCCAGAGGACACACACCAATTAGCTAAACTGCAGGATTGTCTTACAGACATAAAGACATGGATGACCTCTAATTTCCTGCTTTTAAACTCAGATAAAACTGAAGTTATTGTACTTGGCCCCACAAATCTTAGAAACATGGTGTCTAACCAGATCCTTACTCTGGATGGCATTACCCTGACCTCTAGTAATACTGTGAGAAATCTTGGAGTCATTTTTGATCAGGATATGTCATTCAAAGCGCATATTAAACAAATATGTAGGACTGCTTTTTTGCATTTACGCAATATCTCTAAAATCAGAAAGGTCTTGTCTCAGAGTGATGCTGAAAAACTAATTCATGCATTTATTTCCTCTAGGCTGGACTATTGTAATTCATTATTATCAGGTTGTCCTAAAAGTTCCCTAAAAAGCCTTCAGTTAATTCAAATGCTGCAGCTAGAGTGCTGACGGGGACTAGAAGGAGAGAGCATATCTCACCCATATTGGCCTCTCTTCATTGGCTTCCTGTTAATTCTAGAATAGAATTTAAAATTCTTCTTCTTACTTATAAGGTTTTGAATAATCAGGTCCCATCTTATCTTAGGGACCTCGTAGTACCATATCACCCCAATAGAGCGCTTCGCTCTCAGACTGCAGGCTTACTTGTAGTTCCTAGGGTTTGTAAGAGTAGAATGGGAGGCAGAGCCTTCAGCTTTCAGGCTCCTCTCCTGTGGAACCAGCTCCCAATTCAGATCAGGGAGACAGACACCCTCTCTACTTTTAAGATTAGGCTTAAAACTTTCCTTTTTGCTAAAGCTTATAGTTAGGGCTGGATCAGGTGACCCTGAACCATCCCTTAGTTATGCTGCTATAGACGTAGACTGCTGGGGGGTTCCCATGATGCACTGTTTCTTTCTCTTTTTGCTCTGTATGCACCACTCTGCATTTAATCATTAGTGATCGATCTCTGCTCCCCTCCACAGCATGTCTTTTTCCTGGTTCTCTCCCTCAGCCCCAACCAGTCCCAGCAGAAGACTGCCCCTCCCTGAGCCTGGTTCTGCTGGAGGTTTCTTCCTGTTAAAAGGGAGTTTTTCCTTCCCACTGTAGCCAAGTGACCGTTGGGGTTTTACATAATTGTTGTATGGCCTTGCCTTACAATATAAGGCGCCTTGGGGCAACTGTTTGTTGTGATTTGGCGCTATATAAAAAAATTGATTGATTGATTGATTCAGCTGCAAGTCGTCCAGGTTGCACGTGAGCACCACTCACAGGTGCTTTCCATGATGTTAATGAGGGTGAAGACTCTTCAGCCAGCACCTTCTTCACAGACAAATCAGCCCTCATGCCACCTGGAGAGCAAAGAAAAGAAAAGAACACCAAAACATCCAGCCACGCCCCCCCCAACACACAACAGAAGGATTGCAGCGAGGGGTTGCACATTGAATGAATGAATGAATGGATTTATTCGGCACACACACAAATCCGAAAGAACAGAAACATACCAATAATATGAATGTTATAGAAACAAGCCTGTGAGTCCGAAAGGGTGTGGGCAGAAACAAAGCTTATCAACGCCCACCCCTGCTAGAATGAGTCCAACAATTATAACAGTCATAACAACATATACACAAATTCACAACACACTACATATCAACAAAGACATACACTTCAATATTCAATTACATTTCAATTCATGTATAAGTATGTTATGTGTAAAGCGCCAAATCGCAACAAACTTGGCCCAAGTCACTCCATATTAACCCTGCCGACCCCCAGAGCAAGCACTAGGCAACTGTGGTGAGGAAAAACTCCCTCTTAGGAAGAAACCTCAAGCAGACCAGGCTCTAGGGGGTGACCCTCTGCTTGGGCCGTGCATATATACCTGTATACACACTCACATATATACCTATATACATACCCACTAACACATAAATAAATATACACTACATATATATATACACATACATACATTTATACCTTCACATACATATACATACCCCTACACATATACACATATATATACACGCACACATACACATACATATACACACACACATGTATACATATATACACATACATACTACATATATACATATACACATATACACGTACATATACATACATATTGACTGATCATTTATTTTGAGTTTTACAAAATAAGCATTTCTTTGACATCTACATTTACCCACATTGGGTTGAAAAGAACAGGAGATACAAACATACACGCATACATACCCGCGCACTTAACCCGAAAAGGGGTGGGATGAAGATGAACTTATTTAATCCCACCACCAAATACCCATACGTTATTACGACTACCGAGTGTGACCAATATTCCTTTTTAATTACTATGTAATTGATATCATATATTAGTGATGAGTATCTATAATAATAATAATAATAATAAAAACAATTCCCACCATAATAGACAGTAATAATGACAATAATTATTGTCAATCAAAAAAATTTTTTTGTTTTTTTTATTTCCATTATTATTATTATTATTACCATTTTTTTTTAGTTGCTATTAATATTGCTGGTGTCATTTCTTAAGCCATTTTCATATGTCCCCACATTTACTCAGAAAATGACTATTTAAAAGGACTATTCTTGTGTGTGTCGATGGTAATTCTGTCTCTCTCTCTCTCTCTCTCTCTCTCTCTCTCTCTCTCTCTCTCTCTCTCTCTCTCTCTCTCTCTCTCTCTCTCTCTATATATATATATATACACATCATACATGTGAACATACATACACAAAATGCACACATACATCACCTATACACACATGTATACACATAATACATATACATATATACAATTATGCTACATTCATTTTATTTTATTAATTTAATTACCTTAACTTTTTTTTATTAATTTATCATTATCATTATCATTATTATTATTATTATTTTCTTTTTTCCCCCTTCCCCTCCTTCCCCATTTGTCATGTGTGTGGTGCATTAAAAGATGCAAACTATTTTGTAAACCTGCTGCCACAGAGGGGTCGCCCCCTGACACAGGTCCACCCTTTGCTGAATGTCCTAGGCTCTGCATTAAAAGACAAGGTTTTGGAGTCTGCTGGCAGAAGGGGGAGACCTTTGAGCAACAGACCACCACTTGCCGACCCTGATCTGGTGATAATGATGTAAGTGATGTAAGAGAGGGAAACAAGGATGAAAGAAAAGGAAAAGTCTTTTTATGTATCAATAAACTTACATATGTACATATTTATATAAATGTAAACATAAATATATATATATGTATATATACATACATACACACACATATACATACATATTATACATACATATATACATACACAAATATACATACACACATACACAAATATACATACACATATATACATACACACATACACATATATACATACACATATACACATACATACATACACAAATATACATACACATATATACATACACACATACACATATATACATACACATATACACATACATACATACACAAATATACATACACACATACACATATATACATACACATATATACATACACAAATATACATACACACATACACATATATACATACACATATATACATACACATATACACATACACATATATACATACACACATACACATATATACATACACATATACACATACACATATATACATACACACATACACATATATACATACACATATATACATACACATATACACATACACATATACACATACACACATACACATATATACATACACATACACACATACACATATATACATACACATATACACATATATACATACACATATATACATACACACATACACATATATACATACACATACACACATACACATATATACATACACATATACACATACACATATATACATACACACATACACATATATACATACACATATACACATACACAAATATACATACACACATACACAAATATACATACACATATATACATACACACATACACATATATACATACACATATACACATACATACATACACAAATATACATACACATATATACATACACACATACACATATATACATACACATATACACATACATACATACACAAATATACATACACATATATACATACACACATACACATATACATACACATATACATACACATATACACATACATACATACACATATATACATACACACATACACATACATACATACACATATATACATACACATATACACATACATACATACACAAATATACATACACATATATACATACACACATACACATATATACATACACATATACACATACATACATACACAAATATACATACACATATACACATACATACATACACAAATATACATACACATATATACATACACACATACACATATATACATACACATATATACATACACATATACACATACATACATACACAAATATACATACACATATATACATACACATATATACATACACATATACACATACATACATACACAAATATACATACACATATATACATACACACATACACATATATACATACACTAACACATATATACACATATATACATACACATATACACATATATACATACACATATACACATATATACATACACATATATACATACACATATACACATACATACATACACATATATACATACACATATACACATATATACATACACATATATACATATATACATACACATATATACATACACACATACACATACACATACACATATACACATACACATATACACATATATACATACACATATACATACACATATACACATACATACATACACAAATATACATATATACATACACATATATACACACACACATACACATACATACATACACATATATACATACACATATACACACACAGACATACACAAATATACATATATACATACATATATACATACACATACACATATATACATAACATATACATACACATATACACATACATACATACACAAATATACATATATACATACATATATACACATACACACATACACATATATACATACACATATACACATACATACATACACAAATATACATACACATATATACATACACATACACATACATACATACACAAATATACATACACATATACATACACACATACACATACATACATACATATACACATATATACATACACATATACACATACACAAATATACATACACATATATACATATATACATACACATATATACATATATACATATATACACACATATATACATACACATATATACATACACATACACATATATACATATATACATACACATATATACATACACATATACACATACACAAATATACATACACATATACATATATACATACACATATATACATACACATACACATATATACATATATACATACACCATATACAACACCTATCACATACATACACAAATACATACCATAATACATACACACATATACACATACATACACATATACACATATATACATATATACATACACAAATATACATACACATATATACATATATACATACACATATATACATATATACATATATACATATATACATATACATATACATACACATATATACATATATACATATATACATACACATATATACATATATACATACACATATATACATACACATATATATATATACATATATACATACACATATATACATACACATATATACATACATACACATATATACATATATACATACACAAATATACATACACATATATACATATACATACACATATACATACACATACACATATATACATATATACATACACATATATACATACACATATACACATACATACATACACAAATATACATACACATATACATACACACATACACATACATACATACACAAATATACATACACATATATACATACACACATACACATATATACATACACATATATACATACACACATACACATATACATACACACATACACAAATATACATACACATACACATATATACATACACATATACACATACACATATTACTACACACATACACATATACATACACATACACATATACATACACCATACACCATATACATACACACACACATACTACATACCACATATATACATACACATATACACATACATACATACACAAATATACATACACATATATACATACACACATACACATATATACATACACATATACACATACATACATACACAAATATACATACACATATACACATACATACATACACAAATATACATACACATATATACATACACACATACACATATACATACACATATATACATACACATATACACATACATACATACACAAATATACATACACATATATACATACACATATATACATACATATACACATACATACATACACAAATATACATACACATATATACATACACACATACACATATATACATACACATATACACATACATACATACACATATATACATACACATATACACATATATACATACACATATATACATACACATATACACATATATACATACACATATATACATACATATATACACATACACACATACACATATATACATACACATATACACATACATACATACACAAATATACATATATACATACACATATATACATACACACATACACATACATACATACACATATATACATACACATATACACATATATACATACACATATATACATACACATACACATATATACATACACATATATACATACACATATACACATACATACATACACATATATACATACACATATACACTATCATACATACATACACATACAACTACTACAAACAATATACATACACATATATACATACACACATACACATACATACATACACATATACACATATATACATACACATATACACATACACAAATATACATACACATATATACATATATACATACACATATATACATATATACATATATACATACACATATATACATACACATATATACACACATACACATATATACATATATACATACACATATATACATACACATATACACATACACAAATATACATACACATATACATATATACATACACATATATACATACACATACACATATATACATATACATACACATATATACATACACATATACACATACATACATACACAAATATACATACACATATATACACACACATACACATACATACATACACATATACACATATACATACACATATACACATACACAAATATACATACACATATATACATATACATCACATATATACAATAACATATACATACACATATACACACACATATATACTACCACATACACAAATATACAAATATACACACATATATACATACACATATACACATACACAAATATACACACATATACATATATCATACACATATAACACATACACATATATACATTAACATACACATATACAACACATATACACATACATACATACACAAATATACATACACATATATACATACACACACACATACATACAAATATACATACACATATATACATACACACATACACATATATACATACACATATATACATACACACATACACATATATACATACACACATACACAAATATACATACACACATACACATATATACATACACATATACACATACACATATATACATACACACATACACATACATACATACACATATACACATATACATACACACATACACATATATACATATATATACTACACACATACACATATATACATACACATATATACATACACATATATACATACACATATACACATACACATATATACATACACACATACACATACATACATACACATATACACATATACATACACACATACACATATATACATACACATACACATATATACATACACACATACACATATATACATACACATATATACATACACATATATACATACACATATACACATACATACACACATACACATATATACATACACACATACACATATATACATACACATATATACATACACATATATACATACACACATACACATATATACATACACACATACACATACACACATACACACATACACATACACACATACACATATATACATACACACATACACATACACACATACACATATATACATACACATATATACATACACACATACACATACACACATACACATATATACATACACACATACACATATATACATACACACATACACATACACACATACACATATATACATACACACATACACATACACACATACACATATATACATACACATATATACATACACATATATACATACACACATACACATATATACATACACACATACACATATATACATACACACATACACATACACACACGCATATACACATACATATATACATACATACATATACATGATTCCCCCTCTCTCTAAGTTATTACCATCATCACCATACTTCTATTTGACTAGCATTTCAACTACAGGATCATGATGTATAAAAATAATACTTTTGACCATGGTTACGACACCGGCAATAACAGGTATTATGCAAATATGTTAACATCTATTATATTAACAAACATATAGTAAAATTTTATTATCATTATTATCATTTTTTTTATAATATAGTTTACAATTATGGCTATGATATATATAATTAAATTGATGTACAGGATAATTCCAGGTATTTTATGAAAGTCTGTGTGTCCTAGCGAGACCCCTTCTATTGCTGACAAGGCAAAAAAGCAAAGGTAAATTAACTAGAAATAAATTAAAAAGACGTGATGATCACGCACCTCTCTCCTCATTCATGTATTTCAACAGAACCATTTCTTTGTATCTTTTTTTGAATTGATGGATGTTAGGACATCGCTTGAGCTGAGGTGCCAAACTATTCCACAGCTTAATGCCACACACGGACACACAGAAACTTTTCCTGGTAGTTCTCACTGCCTTGACTTTAAAGTTACCACATCCCCTAAAATTATAGCTTCCTTCTCTCTGGGTGAAGAGACTCAGAATATTACTGGGTAATGAGTTTTTACTGGCTTTATATAATTGTGCAGTGTGAAAATTAACCAGATCTGGCATTTTCAACTATTTGGTTTGCAAAAATAGACTATTTGTGTGATCGAGATATCCTACCTTATAGATGATTCTTATTGCCCACTTTTGGATTATACAGAGGGGATGTAGCAAACCTTTGTAATTGTTACCCCAGATTTCTATACAATATGTTAAGTAAGGAGAGATTAAAGAACAAAACAATAAATATAATGTATTATGATCCAGAAAATATTTTGCTTTGTACATAATAGAGACATTCTTGGAAACTTTTTTATGTATGTGGCTGATATGAGACTTCCAGCTTAATTTACTATCGATGGTTATCCCTAAAAATTTGACTTCTGAAACTTTATCTATTTCGACACTGTCTATATTTATTGGTAAATTAGAATTGACATTATGATTTCCAAAAAACATGACTTTAGTCTTATTTATATTTAGGATAATTTATTAATATTCAACCAAGTTTTCAGCTTAATTAATTCACTATTTACCACATTAATAAGTTTGCTATAATTATCACTGGAATAGAATATATTGGTATCATCTGCAAATAATAATAATTTTAATAATTCTGACACATGACATATAAATGACACATGTCATTTATATAAAGATTAAAAAAATGTGGACCCAGTATGGATCCCTGTGGGAGCCCACAAGGGATGCCCAAACACCCAGATTTAAATGCACCCATCTGCACAAACTGATGTCTCTCTGTTAAATAGCTTTGAATCCAGTTCCAAGCCACTCACATGCGCATTCACACCAGGGCTGATGGCCAGCTCTTCAACATCGCCCGACTTCATGCCAAGACCAAGGTTGTGGAGGCACTCATCTGTGACATCTCTTTGCTGATGCTAAATGATTGCTAAACTGTCTGTAGGTGTGAATGTGTTTGTTTGTGTGTTTGTGTCCCTGTGACAGACTGGGGTCCTGTCCAGGGTGAACCCGCCTCACGGCCCATGACTGCTGGGATAGACTCCACACCCCGTGACCCTTAATTGGAGTAAGTGGGTATAAAAAAATGAATGAATGAATAAATAGTTGTGTATTATTTGACTTTCTACACGTGTCCAAACTTTGGACTGGTCGTGTGTTTGTTCCTGATAAAATCACCTGAAAACATTATTTTGGTCGAACAGTGGAAGTCCTGGTGATCTTAAACTGTTTATTCACCATGAATATTTTTACAGTTTGGGGACTGTAATAATTATTATTGACATCCGGATGGCTGCTGACTGACCAACACACTCACTGTTACAGTCATCGTTCTTGATTTTATACATTTAAAGTCATAATTGTATTGTTGACATATTTCATTGTGACATCATGAAGATGTCCACAAAGATACGATACAACATACTTTGGAAAGTGTTCAGACTTTGCTTTGATGACCTTTGATGTCTAACGGCCTGGCAGCGCCCCCTCGTTCGTGGAAGAAGAATCTTATTTCAAGCGCGTGATCCTTGCAGGAATTCGTGCTGAAGGTTTGTGGAAATGATCCTTGACTCAAGACAGTTGCTTTCATCTTTTCAACATTCTTATGATGTCACAAAGGTCTGTTAGACAAAAAGGTCTACTACTACAAAAAACTACTACAGCTCTCCTCCATCTGTAGCTTGTGCTGTTGTTTCCCCGGCTGAGCTGTGCGCTCTGAGGTCCCTTCTAGCTGCTGATAAATGATTATTTTACTGCCACCATCTGTGTTTGTATCTCTGTGTTGTAGGATTAATGTTTTCTATCAGCCTACTGCTGACTCCTCCTCCTCCTCCTCCTCCGTCTTCCCTCGGCTGAACTCTGTCTGAACCCTCACTTGAACCCTGGATGAACTTTTCCAAACTCACCCATTAATCCACTTTGGTGCAAAGCGAGCTATACGGTGGCTGACGAGGGGCACTGAACACGTTAAGACTTAATAAAGGCAGGAAGATCTGCTAATCACAGAACACGTGAGTCAGCCAACAGCAGCAAGCACAGAGAGTGCACGAGGAGGACACAAAGTACACAAGGAGGACACAAAGTACACAAGAAGGACACAACATGCACAAGCAGGACACAAAGAACAAGAAAGACACAGAGTGCACAAGGGCAACACAAAGTGCACAAGGAGGACACAAAGAACAAGAAAGACACAGAGTGCACAAGGGCAACACAAAGTGCACAAGGAGGACAGAAAGAATAAGAAAGACACAGAGTGCACAAGGGCAACACAAAGTGCACAAGGAGGACACAAAGAACAAGAAAGACACAGAGTGCACAAGGGCAACACAAAGTGCACAAGGAGGACACAAAGAACAAGAAAGACACAGAGTGCACAAGGGCAACACAAAGTGCATAAGCAGGACACAAAGAACAAGAAAGACACAACATGCACAAGCAGGACACAAAGAACAAGAAAGACACAGAGTGCACAAGGGCAACACAAAGTGCACAAGGAGGACACAAAGTGCACCAGAAGGACACAAAGTGCACGAGTAGGGCACAAAGTGCACGAGAAGGACACAACATGCACAAGCAGGACACAAAGAACAAGAAAGACACAGAGTGCACAAGGGCAACACAAAGTGCACAAGGAGGACACAAAGTACACAAGAAGGACACAACATGCACAAGCAGGACACAAAGAACAAGAAAGACACAGAGTGCACAAGGGCAACACAAAGTGCACAAGGAGGACACAAAGTGCACCAGAAGGACACAAAGTGCACGAGTAGGGCACAAAGTGCACGAGAAGGACACAACATGCACAAGCAGGACACAAAGAACAAGAAAGACACAGAGTGCACAGGGGCAACACAAAGTGCACAAGAAGGACATAACATGCACAAGCAGGACATAAAGCACAAGAAAGACACAAAGTGCACAAGGGTGACACAAAGTGCACGAGAAGGACACAAAGTGCACAAGAATGACACAAAGTGCACAGGAAGGATGCATCATGCACAAGCAGTACACAAAGCACAAAAAGGACACAAAGTGCTTAAGGGCCCTGTCCCACTGGCGTTTAGGAGGATTTGCATATGGATTGCACACAAAATTGGCTCATATTCGCTTAACATTCGCAATATGCGTGAAACCTGCTTGTATGAGTCGGCCGACACCCGCACACATCCGCAATTATCCGCAGAGGCACGTTTTTCCGTTGCCAGGATTTTTTATCTGCACAAAATTTTGGCTGCAGATGACATCTGCCTTACATACTCCATACATACTCAATACATACTCCATACATACGTCATACATACTTCATACATACTCCATACATCATACATACTCCATACATACTCAATACATACATCATACATACTCCATACATACTCCATACATACTTCATACATACTCCATACATCATACATACTCCATACATACTCAATACATACTCAATACATACTCCATACATACTCCATACATCATACATACTCCATACATACTCAATACATCATACATACTCCATACATACTCCATACATCATACATACTCAATACATACTCCATACATCATACATACTCAATACATACTCCATACATACATCATACATACTCAATACATACTCCATACATACTCCATACATCATACATACTCCATACATACTCCATACATACTCCATACATCATACATACTCAATACATACTCCATACATACTCCATACATACTTCATACATACTCAATATATACTCCATACATACTCAATACATAGTCCATACATACTCAATCTATGCGCTGTATATTCGCCGTCATCTGCTGATATCCGCAACCGACAGGGATTTGCGGCTTGGCAGTGGACTGGGACAGTGTGTAAGATGGATATTTTGCGTGCCCATCATGTCCACATCATGAACTAAAATAAGTTGTAATCTCCAACCTTCCTTTTCTCTCAAAAATTCTTGAAAGGGTAGTTGTAAAACAGCTAACTGATCATCTGCAGAGGAATGGTCTATTTGAAGAGTTTCAGTCAGGTTTTAGAATTCATCATAGTACAGAAACAGCATTAGTGAAGGTTACAAATGATCTTCTTATGGCCTCGGACAGTGGACTCATCTCTGTGCTTGTTCTGTTAGACCTCAGTGCTGCTTTTGATACTGTTGACCATAAAATTTTATTACAGAGATTAGAGCATGCCATAGGTATTAAAGGCACTGCGCTGCGGTGGTTTGAATCATATTTGTCTAATAGATTACAATTTGTTCATGTAAATGGGGAATCTTCTTCACAGACTAAAGTTAATTATGGAGTTCCACAAGGTTCTGTGCTAGGACCAATTTTATTCACTTTATACATGCTTCCCTTAGGCAGTATTATTAGACGGTATTGCTTAAATTTTCATTGTTACGCAGATGATACCCAGCTTTATCTATCCATGAAGCCAGAGGACACACACCAATTAGCTAAACTGAAGGATTGTCTTACAGACATAAAGACATGGATGACCTCTAATTTCTTGCTTTTAAACTCAGATAAAACTGAAGTTATTGTACTTGGCCCCACAAATCTTAGAAACATGGTGTCTAACCAGATCCTTACTCTGGATGGCATTACCCTGACCTCTAGTAATACTGTGAGAAATCTTGGAGTCATTTTTGATCAGGATATGTCATTCAAAGCGCATATTAAACAAATATGTAGGACTGCTTTTTTGCATTTACGCAATATCTCTAAAATCAGAAAGGTCTTGTCTCAGAGTGATGCTGAAAAACTAATTCATGCATTTATTTCCTCTAGGCTGGACTATTGTAATTCATTATTATCAGGTTGTCCTAAAAGTTCCCTAAAAAGCCTTCAGTTAATTCAAAATGCTGCAGCTAGAGTACTGACGGGGACTAGAAGGAGAGAGCATATCTCACCCATATTGGCCTCTCTTCATTGGCTTCCTGTTAATTCTAGAATAGAATTTAAAATTCTTCTTCTTACTTATAAGGTTTTGAATAATCAGGTCCCATCTTATCTTAGGGACCTCGTAGTACCATATCACCCCAATAGAGCGCTTCGCTCTCAGACTGCAGGCTTACTTGTAGTTCCTAGGGTTTGTAAGAGTAGAATGGGAGGCAGAGCCTTCAGCTTTCAGGCTCCTCTCCTGTGGAACCAGCTCCCAATTCAGATCAGGGAGACAGACACCCTCTCTACTTTTAAGATTAGGCTTAAAACTTTCCTTTTTGCTAAAGCTTATAGTTAGGGCTGGATCAGGTGACCCTGAACCATCCCTTAGTTATGCTGCTATAGACGTAGACTGCTGGGGGGTTCCCATGATGCACTGTTTCTTTCTCTTTTTGCTCTGTATGCACCACTCTGCATTTAATCATTAGTGATCGATCTCTGCTCCCCTCCACAGCATGTCTTTTTCCTGGTTCTCTCCCTCAGCCCCAACCAGTCCCAGCAGAAGACTGCCCCTCCCTGAGCCTGGTTCTGCTGGAGGTTTCTTCCTGTTAAAAGGGAGTTTTTCCTTCCCACTGTAGCCAAGTGCTTGCTCACAGGGGGTCGTTTTGACCGTTGGGGTTTTACATAATTATTGTATGGCCTTGCCTTACAATATAAAGCGCCTTGGGGCAACTGTTTGTTGTGATTTGGCGCTATATAAAAAAATTGATTGATTGATTGATTGATTGACTGCATACAGATTGGCCACGAATAAAGCGTTTTTATTACGTCTGCTTTGAATTTGATTTGCAGTGAATACAAATCAGAAGCGCAGTGTTCACAGCTGGACGCCGTTCTTTGTTCTACCGGCTGCCACGCGCTCTGCGCTGGATGCTGCCTATACAAAATAATTATTCTGTGGCGGATTAATCATTTTACTGTGCAAATTGGCTGTTGAAAAAGGCTCTAATCACCTCCTGAATCACAGAGAAAGCATTTTGAGCCGTCTAAAAAGGTAATTATTTGACTTGTTTACATTGTCAAGGCTGGTAAAACAATTGCGTGTTTTTTCCTTCTTGTCTGCAGCTATTACAGTATTTATTCCTATTTTTTATAACAGATTGAACTTTTTGTTATAATCGTTATTCAGACGAGCTGCGTTCTGATGTGATCCGCTGACGTCACCACTCGCCCTGTTCACTGCTTCTTTACTCCAATCAACTTGTCCAAGTCCAGCAGCTGCTCCAGAGGCTGTATTGTTGGTGTGAATAGTGATGCCGATGGCCCGAGTGCGCTTCCTTTATGACCGCAATGCAGATGCCGTGTACGCACAACATGTGCGTGATGCATTCATAATACACCCGTAACACTGCCGTGATAATCTCAAAGTGTCGGATCCGTTTCCTCACTACATGTGTTATATAACCGTGATTGTTCATCATATATTCACTATATATTATTATTATATCCGTAATTCATACTGGGACATTTGTCATTTATGGCCATTTTTGTTGTGGACGACAACAAACGGCTGTACTTTGTGTACTCAATTCATGCACAATTAATCCTCTCCCCAGTGGGACAGGGCCCTAAGACAGATACAAAGTGCACAACAATAACACAAAGTGTACAAAGAGGACACACAGTGCACAAGGAGGACAAAAGGTGCACAAGAAGAACACAAAGTGCATGAGGAGGACACAAAGTGCACGAGGAGGACACAACATACACAAGGAGGACACAAGGTGCACAAGAAGAACACAAAGTGCATGAGGAGGACACAAAGTGCACGAGGAGGACACAAAGTGCACGAGGAGGACACAAGGTGCACAAGAAGGACACAACATACACAAGGAGGACACAAGGTGCACAAGAAGAACACAAAGTGCATGAGGAGGACACAAAGTGCATGAGGAGGACACAACATACACAAGGAGGACACAACATACACAAGGAGGACACAAGGTGCACAAGAAGGACACAAAGTGCATGAGGAGGACACAAAGTGCACGAGGAGGACACAACATACACAAGAAGGACACAAGGTGCACAAGAAGAACACAAAGTGCATGAGGAGGACACAAAGTGCACGAGGAGGACACAAAGTGCACGAGGAGGACACAAGGTGCACAAGAAGGACACAACATACACAAGGAGGACACAAGGTGCACAAGAAGAACACAAAGTGCATGAGGAGGACACAAAGTGCATGAGGAGGACACAAGGTGCACAAGAAGGACACAACATACACAAGGAGGACACAAGGTGCACAAGAAGAACACAAAGTGCATGAGGAGGACACAAAGTGCATGAGGAGGACACAAGGTGCACAAGAAGGACACAACATACACAAGGAGGACACAAAGCACAAGGACACAAATTGCATGAGATGGATACAAAGGCTCAGTACGCTTCTTTCCTGCTTTCCTTTCATGTTGCGCGTTCATGTGAATTGCTCATGGAGTCATGAGGTCAAAGGTCAGAGGTATTATCCTGCAAAGACATCAGCATCACCAAAGTCCACATTTTAGGGTCCTGGTGCTTCCTGTTTTACAGTCTGTTTGTCAGAGTTGGACTCTAAGGTGAGGGCTGGATATCTTTGGTACCAAGCCTCTGGAGGATCCTTGGGTTCCGCTGGAATGACTTTGAGAAGTTGGATGAGGAAGATCACTGAAACCGTGAGGGAACATCAGACACCACATTTAGTCCAAGTGGTGAGTTTCTTTGGACATGATGCAGGACACAGGTGTCTCAGTGTGGAGGACCCCAGCAGCTGGAGAAGGTCAAGGACATGTCGATGTGTCACCTGGTTGCAGCAGATAGATGGATTCTTTGGAGATGTGGGAATGGACCAATTGCCTGTCTGGGTGGCTGCCATCCAGGACCTGAGGCAGTTCCGTGGTGTCATTGGACGTGGTGAAGCATGGCACCAGTACACGCTCCCAGACTGGACTTGGACTTTGTGCTGATGTCGTGGCCATGTGACGGCTGACAATGAGGGGCAAAGGTCATGAGACACAACACCTCAAAACTGTTGTGAAAGTGTAGGAACACGGACCCACAACAGGGGGCGCAAATGAACGGACAATGGAGGAGTCAAATAACACTGCTTTTACTGTTGTGAAACAGGCACAACAAACACAACAGATTACAATCTCGAGATTGAGTCCAATTACAGCGGTGTCGTGTGGGCAGGCTCGACGATAGGAGACGTCTGTCCAAGTCGAACCGGAACCAACCCGATTTCCTCTGCCACCGAACCCCGGGAATACTGGAGCCGCCAAGTCCCGAACTCCCAGGTGGCCACTGCCTCCGCTCGTCGGATCCGGTACTGCTGGCGAGGAACAGAAACAGTCAGGTGTGGGCGCGGCTGCACCCAGCAACACGTGAGGTGGAAATACCACCTCCACCTCAAATCACAAAACAACACTGAAGTGTAGGAATATGTGTACTTATCCAAACACGTCCAAAAGGGTCTTCAGTGTCCTAAGCACAAGCAACAAAGTATTACGTCTCTGAATGAAACAACTGGCTGAGTTCGTTACCTCTTTGATTGAACGATATCTCGGCAATGAGGTGGAGATGCCATCCAGCTGATATACCCCTCCGCTGATGGATGACAGCTGTCTCAGTTGATTGGTGACAGCTGTCACCTTGGCTGCTCCTGTCAGGCGGCAGCGCCCTCTGGTGCCTGGAGCCCGCACTCCAGGCAGGGCGCCCTCTGGTGGTGGTGGGCCAGCAGTACCTCCTCTTCAGCGGCCCACACAACAAAAACTGAATCACAATTACAAAAATGTCTTTATGTGGATCAACAGCTTCTGTTTCACACCAGGCGGAACCTTTAGTTCCTGCTAAACAAAAAACAACCAATCAGCAGGTGAGTTAACGATCCAGTGAACACGCCCTGTCAGTGTTCCATGATGGATAACACAAAATGACTGACACACAAAATGTCCTTGTATTTGGTAAAACTATCAGATTCTTTGACAGCTGTCTAATTGATAAAACCATCTGTTCTTTTTATATATGTTTCATTGATAAAACCAAAGTATTCATGTCTATTTGGAAAAAGAATCATCATGATGGAACACACTGTTTTTATCGCGTGGCACTACACTATGTTACAGATACACACACTATAAGATTTTTACATAACAACCTTGAATGCAACGCGAACAGATGCCCGCTCACTTCATCTCACTTTGCAGCCAACCCACCTAGACACTGATTCAAGACAGGCTAAAGACCGCCCACATGGGAGTGGCTTAGGCACAGGAATAAAAGTTAGAGGACAAAGGAAGCCAAGGTTCTTTGTTCCAGGTGTTTGCATGTTACCTGGTCAAGATCCCAGTGCTGAGATGATTCTCTGTATCAGTGTAACAAGTCTTTACAATACAACATCTAAACTTTTTAGTCCGTTTCCTGTCCAATTCTTTTTGGAGATCGCTCACCGTGATTAAAGAACCGAACACACCCCCTCCTCATTTTCTGCTTTTAACCTGAATTCTGAATTTTTAAGAACAATCAGTTCTCAGGGGAACATTTAAAGCCTTTTATCTTTACCATTATAATTGTTCATATAATTATTATGAACATCAACATTTTTTCAAGAACGAGCAAGATACAGAAGTGACACTGTGGAGAGAACAATCCTTTACTAATTGACTATTGCTGCACCAAACAGTTTTCAGCTGCATTTTCAGGCCTCCAAAGGAAGGTGTCCAGGCAGCACCTTAATCAGATGAACCTCCTCAGTGGGCTTATTTTCAAGTGAAAGACCAGAAGTTCCAACCTGGTCTCCTTCTGGAGATCTGAATTCTTCACCCTGTCACCATGAAAAAGTCCAACCTGTGAAAGAAACTCATTTGACCTGCTTATGAGAGGAGACAAGTGCAGACGAACCAAAAAACAGAGCTTTGCCTTCGGACTCAGCATCTTCTTCACTGTAGCAGGACAAAGGAACCACCCCTGTCCACCTGTCAGTATAACGGTCCAGTGTTCCTTTACTTGTTCACACTGTGTTGAGTGTTTGATGTGAAGACCAAGCTTGGTGTAGAGTTTTTCAAAGGTTTCAAGGATTTTCTGAAGACCTTCTTCCATAAAGGATGACAAGCTCCTGTCATTGGTAAACTGGAAGTCCAGGAACGAGGTGGTGGTGACGTTATTTTTGTCTCTCAGTTGGCTTAGGTTGAAGAGCTTTCCATCTGTTCTGTACATGATGTCAATTAATGGCGTCCTTGATCAGGTGGAGGACTGTGGCCAGTAAGATCCTTGTCCACAAAGCTGTTGTCATGCCAACCCTGCTGTATGGAACTGAGACCTGGACCACCTACCGCTACCACCTGCAGACCCTCAAGTGATTCCGCCAAAGGTGCCTGAGGAGTGTCTTCTGCATCAGGTGGGAAGACTACTGTACCAACATCAGCATCCTGGCTGAAGCCAAGCTCCAGGCACAGAGTGCGTCATCATCAAGAACCAGCTTTGGTGGGTGGGTCACATTGTTAGGATGGATGGCAGCCGACTTCCCAAGCACATCTTCCACTCCAAGCTGAGCGAAGGAAAACTGTCCAAAGAAGGGCAGAAGAAACACTACAAAGACCTCCTGAAGCACAACCTCAAGAGCTGCTCCATTCAACTGAAAGTCTTTGTTGTGTGTGGGCCGCCAGAAGAGGAGGTACTGCTGGCCCACCACCAGTGGGCGTCCTGCCTGAAGTGCGGGCTTCAGGCACGAGAGGGCGCTGCCACCATGGACACAGCCGGGGATGACAGCTGTCGCTCATTACCTCTTGACAGCTGTCACCCATCTACTCAACATCATCTCACTCCATAAAGACCAGATGTCATCTCCACCTCGTTGCCGAGATATCATACTTCATTGGAGGTAATATCCTCAGCCGTTTTGCAATATTGTTTGTATATTGTGAGTGTTTGCAGGAGTACCGGTACCGCTGTCAGTGGAGGCTGAGAGAGCGTTGAAGGCACTGTTTTCCCTGAGGAATCTTCAGTACTCTGCAAGTTATTGAGTGAGAGGTGGAGGTGGCATTCCCACCGTTGTTGTTACTGGGTGTACACACACCCACACTTGACTGTCTTTGTTCTTCGCCAGCAGTACCAGATCCGACAGTCGGGGACGGTGATCACCTGGGAATTCGGGACTTGGCGGCTCCAGTATTCACCAGGTTCTGGGGCGGCGGAAATCGTGTGGTTCCGGCTCTTCTCAGGACAGACGTCTTCTATCCTCGAGCCTGCCCACACGTCACCTTTGTGTATTGACTGTTATGATATTCTGAGATTGTCTGTATGTTCGTTGTGCACATTCACAACATTAAATTGTTATATTTTGGCTCATCTATTGACCGTTCATTTGCGCCCCCTGTTGTGGGTCTGTGTCACTACGCTTTCCCAACAGTCTTTTAGTCATTCTTTAAAAAAATGCAGAAACAGCCCACACCAAGAATGGGCCTGTTCAGTCAGCGCCACCATCTTGTCCAGGATTCGACCAAAAGACTGTCTTCCTCACCACCGAGGAACTGCCACGAGGTACACTATATGACTTGTTCACACCCAGTTCAGGTCAGTTCTGGAACTGTTTTGGGTCCTCGATGGTAACCACCCAGGCAGACCTCCAGTCCATTGCCACCTCTCCAAAATAACAATCTACTTGCAGCAGCCAGGTGAAATGTGGGCGTGTCCTTGACCTTCTCCAGCATCTGCGTGATGGATCGTGACCAGAGACACACACCACATGGACAAAGTGTTGCAGCTGATGTTCCTTCACAATATACCGGATCCCCCTCATTTGAGTCTCACTAAGAAGAAAAGAAGAAGTCCTATATAGGCCCTGAGGCACACAAGTGCCGATGCTTATCGCCGGATTCATGAAATAACCACTCATTTGTCACAAAGTCATTCCACCAGTATCCAAGGATCCTCCTGAGAGACCTGGTCCCAAGGACATCCAGGTCACCCATGAGCAGCAGTGCCCAAAAGTACTTCAACTCTCTCACATCACTTCTACAAAATAATTCATCAATAGATTTTTTTTTCCATTGATTTGATCTTTATAATGAACATTTTGTGATATTTTGCTGAGTGCAACACACAAACACAGAATGACGTGCACATGCATTTCACAAATAAACATTTATGCACAAACCCAAACGTGGTAACAACAACCGACCGCACATAATCTGACGAGCCGGCGATTGGTCACCGTTCTGACAATGTAGGTCAGTGTGTTAGCTCCTCATCGTAATGGGGTGGGGGGTGGGGTGGGGGGTGTTGGGAGGCGGGGCAGCATGAAACCAATCAAACAAATGTTATGATTTGTAACGGACACTTTGTCGACTGGGAGCTCTGTCGCCGTGCCAACCAGGCCTTCCTCCTCCTCGTCTCCTCACAGACACACGTGTGCATTTTCCTGAACTGTAGCAGTGAAGTCTGATGTTATGTGTAGATACATCGACCGTGTGGCGTTGGGCGAGAGGAGCAACATGTGTGTTGGGTGGAGGTGGCGATGGCGGTGGGGGGGTATTCTCTAACACTCGGTGATAATAATAGCTTTAAACTCAGGATGACCCCAAAGCTGCTAGCGAGTCAGCTTGATTTAGTTTGGCATCTCTCGGTTTAACGGCTCAGGCTGTAATGATATCGCCAACATAGAGCACCAGGAGCCGTCTCCTCTGTGAGCTGTTGACTCCAGAGGAGGTGACCGTGACACAGTATGACCACCTACACGCTCTGACGTGAAGTTACCCCCTCCTCTGTCCTCGTGTCTCAGAAACTTTAAACCTTGTTGGGGTGAATAATGTCACGCTGACAAACCGATCTGTTACTGTTCGCCGATGACGCTGTTGTATCTGTCACAGATGGTTCCAAATGGAGTGGATGAAAACTCGGCGTAGTGGATGAACAGACAAAAATACGTGACCGAGTGGGTCGAAACCAGTCGATGGTGGTGAGCCTGGTTATGACAGAGGTCAATCAATATGCCGCTGCTGAGG
Organism: Thalassophryne amazonica; assembly: GCF_902500255.1. Lineage (NCBI taxonomy): Eukaryota > Metazoa > Chordata > Actinopteri > Batrachoidiformes > Batrachoididae > Thalassophryne > Thalassophryne amazonica. The sequence goes on along the minus strand of NC_047115.1, from coordinate 1,466,046 downwards.
TCAAACACATGACATTCGCGAGGGACGAGGCCATTCAAGCTCGAAAATCCTCGTTCTCACAAACAAACTGTCACATCTGCTCAGACGATTCCATGAATGAATTATCTGAAAAAGTTTCCAGCTTCTATTCACAAATCATCCGTCACGCTTCATAAATTCAGCATAATGTTCAGCAGATAAAATGTTTATGTGATTCTGAATAAAACCCTTTAAAGGTGGAACTTCAGCCACAAACATGGCAGACCTGAAAATCTGTTAAAGTTTGAGCCTTCAGAATAAAAGTCCACGAAGTAAATTTTTTTTCACCGTCCACCTGGATCCTGAGTTTGTTCCAACAAATAGGAATTAAAAGTTACTTTACATCCAAACAAATTCAGAGGGTGCAGATGGAACCACTGAACTCAGCTATTCATACAGTGACGTGTAAAAATCTGTGTTCACTACAGGCAACACAGGAAGAAGAATTATAGGTAAACCAATGCTATAGAGGACAATCATTTCATTTGTCAGCATTAAACAACAAAAAAAACAGAAGAAATACTAAGGTGATCACCAGCCACTAGCCTTAAACTTCACTGAAAGACCCAAATTAGGTAAAGTTGAGGCCGTGGCACGCTCCGTTTACTAATAAAATGAATTAAAATCAATCAATCAATCAATTTTTTTATATAGCGCCAAATCACAACAAACAGTTGCCCCAAGGTGCTTTATATTGTAAGGCAAGGCCATACAATAATTATGTAAAACCCCAACGGTCAAAACGACCCCCTGTGAGCAAGCACTTGGCTACAGTGGGAAGGAAAAACTCCCTTTTAACAGGAAGAAACCTCCAGCAGAACCAGGCCCAGGGAGGGGCAGTCCTCTGCTGGGACTGGTTGGGGCTGAGGGAGAGAACCAGGAAAAAGACATGCTGTGGAGGGGAGCAGAGATCGATCACTAATGATTAAATGCAGAGTGGTGCATACAGAGCAAAAAGAGAAAGAAACAGTGCATCATGGGAACCCCCCAGCAGTCTAAGTCTATAGCAGCATAACTAAGGGATGGTTCAGGGTCACCTGATCCAGCCCTAACTATAAGCTTTAGCAAAAAGGAAAGTTTTAAGCCTAATCTTAAAAGTAGAGAGGGTGTCTGTCTCCCTGATCTGAATTGGGAGCTGGTTCCACAGGAGAGGAGCCTGAAAGCTGAAGGCTCTGCCTCCCATTCTACTCTTACAAACCCTAGGAACTACAAGTAAGCCTGCAGTCTGAGAGCGAAGCGCTCTATTGGGGTGATATGGTACTACGAGGTCCCTAAGATAAGATGGGACCTGATTATTCAAAACCTTATAAGTAAGAAGAAGAATTTAAAATTCTATTCTAGAATTAACAGGAAGCCAATGAAGAGAGGCCAATATGGGTGAGATATGCTCTCTCCTTCTAGTCCCCGTTAGTACTCTAGCTGCAGCATTTTGAATTAACTGAAGGCTTTTTAGGGAACTTTTAGGACAACCTGATAATAATCAATCAACTCAATCAACTTTTTTTTTATATAGCGCCAAATCACAACAAACAGTTGCCCCAAGGCGCTTTACACTGTAAGGCAAGGCCATACAATAATTATGAAAAACCCCAACGGTCAAAACGACCCCCTGTGAGCAAGCACTTGGCTACAGTGGGAAGGAAAAAACTCCCTTTTAACAGGAAGAAACCTCCAGCAGAACCAGGCTCAGGGAGGGGCAGTCTTCTGCTGGGACTGGTTGGGGCTGAGGGAGAGAACCAGGAAAAAGACATGCTGTGGAGGGGAGCAGAGATCGATCACTAATGATTAAATGCAGAGTGATGCATACAGAGCAAAAAGAGAAAGAAACAGTGCATCATGGGAACCCCCAGCAGTCTACGTCTATAGCAGCATAACTAAGGGATGGTTCAGAGTCACCTGATCCAGCCCTAACTATAAGCTTTAGCAAAAAGGAAAGTTTTAAGCCTAATCTTAAAGTAGAGAGGGTATCTGTCTCCCTGATCTGAATTGGGAGCTGGTTCCACAGGAGAGGAGCCTGAAAGCTGAAGGCTCTGCCTCCCATTCTACTCTTACAAACCCTAGGAACTACAAGTAAGCCTGCAGTCTGAGAGCGAAGCGCTCTAATGGGGTAATATGGTACTACGAGGTCCCTAAGATAAGATGGGACCTGATTATTCAAAACCTTATAAGTAAGAAGAAGAATTTTAAATTCTATTCTAGAATTAACAGGAAGCCAATGAAGAGAGGCCAACACGGGTGAGATATGCTCTCTCCTGCCAGTCCCCGTCAGTACTCTAGCTGCAGCATTTTGAACTAACTGAAGGCTTTTTAGGGAACTTTTAGGACAACCTGATAATAATGAATTACAATAGTCCAGCCTAGAGGAAATAAATGCATGAATTAGTTTTTCAGCATCACTCTGAGACAAGACCTTTCTGATTTTAGAGATATTGCGTAAATGCAAAAAGGCAGTCCTACATATTTGTTTAATATGCGCTTTGAATGACATATCCTGATCAAAAATGACTCCAAGATTTCTCACAGTATTACTAGAGGTCAGGGTAATGCCATCCAGAGTAAAGATCTGGTTAGAGACCATGCTTCTAAGATTTGTGGGGCCAAGTACAATAACTTCAGTTTTATCTGAGTTTAAAAGCAGGAAATTAGAGGTCATCCATGTCTTTATGTCTGTCAGACAATCCTGCAGTTTAGCTAATTGGTGTGTGTCCTCTGGTTTCATGGATAGATAAAGCTGGGTATCATCTGCGTAACAATGAAAATTTAAGCAATACCGTCTAATAATACTGCCTAAGGGAAGCATGTATAAAGTGAATAAAATTGGTCCTAGCACAGAACCTTGTGGAACTCCATAATTAACTTTAGTCTGTGAAGAAGATTCCCCATTTACATGAACAAATTGTAATCTATTAGACAAATATGATTCAAACCACCGCAGCGCAATGCCTTTAATACCTATGACATGCTCTAATCTCTGTAATAAAATTTTATGGTCAACAGTATCAAAAGCAGCACTGAGGTCCAACAGAACAAGCACAGAGATAAGTCCACTGTCCGAAGCCATAAGAAGATCATTTGTAACCTTCACTAATGCTGTTTCTGTACTATGATGAATTCTAAAACCTGACTGAAACTCTTCAAATAGACCATTCCTCTGCAGGTGATCAGTTAGCTGTTTTACAACTACCCTTTCAAGAATTTTTGAGAGAAAAGGAAGGTTGGAGATTGGCCTATAATTAGCTAAGATAGCTGGGTCAAGTGATGGCTTTTTAAGTAATGGTTTAATTACTGCCACCTTAAAGGCCTGTGGTACATAACCAACTAACAAAGATAGATTGATCATATTTAAGATTGAAGCATTAAATAATGGTAGGACTTCCTTGAGCAGCCTGGCAGGAATGGGGTCTAATAAGCATGTTGATGGTTTGGATGAAGTAACTAATGAAAATAACTCAGACAGAACAATCGGAGAGAAAGAGTCTAACCAAATACCGGCATCACTGAAGCAGCCAAAGATAACGATACATCTTTGGGATGGTTATGAGTAATTTTTTCTCTAATAGTCAAAATTTTGTTAGCAAAGAAAGTCATGAAGTCATTACTAGTTAAAGTTAATGGAATACTCAGCTCAATAGAGCTCTGACTCTTTGTCAGCCTGGCTACAGTGCTGAAAAGAAACCTGGGGTTGTTCTTATTTTCTTCAATTAGTGATGAGTAGAAAGATGTCCTAGCTTCACGAAGGGCTTTCTTATAGAGCAACAAACTCTTTTTCCAGGCTAAGTGAAGATCTTCTAAATTAGTGAGACGCCATTTCCTCTCCAACTTACGGGTTATCTGCTTTAAGCTACGAGTTTGTGAGTTATACCACGGAGTCAGACACTTCTGATTTAAAGCTCTCATCATGTTCTCATTAGAGAACATAAAGAAGGAATCATATCCTTAAACCTAGATACAGCGCTTTCTGAAAGACTTCTAGTGTAATGAAACTTATTCCCCACTGCTGGGTAGTCCATCAGAGTAAATGTAAATGTTATTAAGAAATGATCAGACAGAAGGGAGTTTTCAGGGAATACTGTTAAGTCTTCTATTTCCATACCATAAGTCAGAACAAGATCTAAGATATGATTAAAGTGGTGGGTGGACTCATTTACTTTTTGAGCAAAGCCAATAGAGTCTAATAATAGATTAAATGCAGTGTTGAGGCTGTCATTCTCAGCATCTGTGTGGATGTTAAAATCGCCCACTATAATTATCTTATCTGAGCTAAGCACTAAGTCAGACAAAAGGTCTGAAAATTCACAGAGAAACTCACAGTAACGACCAGGTGGACGATAGATAATAACAAATAAAACTGGTTTTCGGGACTTCCAATTTGGATGGACAAGACTAAGAGTCAAGCTTTCAAATGAATTAAAGCTCTGTCTGGGTTTTTGATTAATTAATAAGCTGGAATGGAAGATTGCTGCTAATCCTCCGCCCCGGCCCGTGCTACGAGCATTCTGACAGTTAGTGTGACTCGGGGGTGTTGACTCATTTAAACTAACATATTCATCCTGCTGTAACCAGGTTTCTGTTAGGCAGAATAAATCAATATGTTGATCAATTATTATATCATTTACTAACAGGGACTTAGAAGAGAGAGACCTAATGTTTAATAAACCACATTTAACTGTTTTAGTCTGTGGTGCAGTAGAAGGTGCTATATTATTTTTTCTTTTTGAATTTTTATGCTTAAATAGATTTTTGCTGGTTATTGGTGGTCTGGGAGCAGGCACCGTCTCTACGGGGATGGGGTAATGAGGGGATGGCAGGTGGAGAGAAGCTGCAGAGAGGTGTGTAAGACTACAACTCTGCTTCCTGGTCCCAACCCTGGATAGTCACGGTTTGGAGGATTTAAGAAAATTGGCCAGATTTCTAGAAATGAGAGCTGCTCCATCCAAAGTGGGATGGATGCCGTCTCTCCTAACAAGACCAGGTTTTCCCCAGAAGCTTTGCCAATTATCTATGAAGCCCACCTCATTTTTTGGACACCACTCAGACAGCCAGCAATTCAAGGAGAACATGCGGCTAAACATGTCACTCCCGGTCTGATTGGGGAGGGGCCCAGAGAAACTACAGAGTCCGACATTGTTTTTGCAAAGTTACACACCGATTTAATGTTAATTTTAGTGACCTCCGATTGGCGTAACCGGGTGTCATTACTGCTGACGTGAATTACAATCTTACCAAATTTACGCTTAGCCTTAGCCAGCAGTTTCAAATTTCCTTCAATGTCGCCTGCTCTGGCCCCCGGAAGACAATTGACTATGGTTGCTGGTGTCGCTAACTTCACATTTCGCAAAACAGAGTCGCCAATAACCAGAGTTTGATCCTCGGCGGGTGTGTCGCCGAGTGGGGAAAAACGGTTAGAAATGTGAACGGGTTGGCGGTGTACACGGGGCTTCTGTTTAGGGCTACGCTTCCTCCTCACAGTCACCCAGTCGGCCTGCTTTCCCGGCTGCTTGGGATCTGCCAGGGGGTAACTAACGGCGGCTAAGCTACCTTGGTCCGCACCGACTACAGGGCCTGGCTAGCTGTAGAATTTTCCACGGTGCGGAGCCGAGTCTCCAATTCGCCCAGCCTGGCCTCCAAAGCTACGAATAAGCTACACTTATTACAAGTACCGTTACTGCTAAAGGAGGCCGAGGAATAACTAAACATTTCACACTCAGAGCAGAAAAGTGCGGGAGAGACAGGAGAAGCCACCATGCTAAATCGGCTAAGAGCTAGTAGCTACGCTAAGCTAGCGGATTCCTAAAAACACGCAAAGTGAATAATGTGTAAATAATTTAGAGGTGATTCAGCAGAAGGAGTGCTTTAGTTAAGGCACGTAAAGATTACACTGGGAAACAAATCGTAATCTAGATAACTAGATCAATCTAACTGCGCAGATTAAACAGCTAACAGATACAGAAAAACACCGCTGTGCTCCGGAACAGGAAGTGATACAATACCGCAGTGAGAGCCAACCACCAGTAGAGGCCAAAGAGTATAAAGCATAGTAACACACTATGTCAGTATGCTGCCATACGAAAGGGAAAATAAGTGCGTCTTAAGTCTGGATTCTCCACAGAATCTGACTGTTTTATTGAGGCAGGGAGATCATTCCACAGAACAGGGGCACGATAAGAGAAAGCTCTGTGACCCACAGACTTCTTATTCACCTTAGGGACACAAAGTAGTCCTGCACCCTGAGAACGCAGAACCTGGGCCGGTACGTAAGGTTTAATTAGGTCAGCTAGGTAGGGAGGTGCCAGTCTGTGAACAATTTTATAGACTATGTAGTAGCAGAACCTTAAAATCTGATCTCACTGGTTCAGGAAGCCAGTGAAGAGACGCCAAAATGGGTGTAATGTGGTTGAACTTTCTGCTTCCTGTCAAAAGTCTGGCAGCAGTGGTGGATCGGGGGGGGGGGGGGTTGAGGGGGTTACCCCCTCAACCCCCCCCCCGAACACAGGCATTGTAAAATATGGGGAAGGTGTTACAGACACTAAAGCTGTTGATGAATGCTGCCATACGCAGAATAAATCAAAATCAAATCAATTTTATTTATATAGCGCCAAATCACAACAAACAGTTGCCCCAAGGCGCTTTATATTGTAAGGCAAGGCCATACAATAATTACGGAAAAACCCCAACGGTCAAAACGACCCCCTGTGAGCAAGCACTTGGCGACAGTGGGAAGGAAAAACTCCCTTTTAACAGGAAGAAACCTCCAGCAGAAACAGGCTCAGGGAGGGGCAGTCTTCTGCTGGGACTGGTTGGGGCTGAGGGAGAGAACCAGGAAAAAGACATGCTGTGGAGGGGAGCAGAGATCGATCACTAATGATTAAATGCAGAGTGCTGCATACAGAGCAAAAAGAGAAAGAAACACTCAGTGCATCATGGGAACCCCCCAGCAGTCTAAGTCTATAGCAGCATAACTAAGGGATGGTTCAGGGTCACCTGATCCAGCCCTAACTATAAGCTTTAGCAAAAAGGAAAGTTTTAAGCCTAATCTTAAAAGTAGAGAGGGTGTCTGTCTCCCTGATCTGAATTGGGAGCTGGTTCCACAGGAGAGGAGCCTGAAAGCTGAAGGCTCTGCCTCCCATTCTACTCTTACAAACCCTAGGAACTACAAGTAAGCCTGCAGTCTGAGAGCGAAGCGCTCTATTGGGGTGATATGGTACTACGAGGTCCCTAAGATAAGATGGGACCTGATTATTCAAAACCTTATAAGTAAGAAGAAGAATTTTTAAATTCTATTCTAGAATTAACAGGAAGCCAATGAAGAGAGGCCAATATGGGTGAGATATGCTCTCTCCTTCTAGTCCCCGTCAGTACTCTAGCTGCAGCATTTTGAATTAACTGAAGGCTTTTCAGGGAACTTTTAGGACAACCTGATAATAATGAATTACAATAGTCCAGCCTAGAGGAAATAAATGCATGAATTAGTTTTTCAGCATCACTCTGAGACAAGACCTTTCTAATTTTAGAGATATGCGCAAATGCAAAAAAGCAGTCCTACATATTTGTTTAATATGCGCATTGAATGACATATCCTGATCAAAAATGACTCCAAGATTTCTCACAGTATTACTAGAGGTCAGGGTAATGCCATCCAGAGTAAGGATCTGGTTAGACACCATGTTTCTAAGATTTGTGGGGCCAAGTACAATTACTTCAGTTTTATCTGAGTTTAAAAGCAGGAAATTAGAGGTCATCCATGTCTTTATGTCTGTCAGACAATCCTGCAGTTTAGCTAATTGGTGTGTGTCCTCTGGCTTCATGGATAGATAAAGCTGGGTATCATCTGCATAACAATGAAAATTTAAGCAATGCTGTCTAATAATACTGCCTAAGGGAAGCATGTATAAAGTGAATAAAATTGGTCCTAGCACAGAACCTTGTGGAACTCCATAATTACCTTAGTCTGTGAAGAAGATTCCCCATTTACATGAACAAATTGTAATCTATTAGATAAATATGATTCAAACCACCGCAGCGCAGTGCCTTTAATACCTATGGCATGCTCTAATCTCTGTAATAAAATTTTATGGTCAACAGTATCAAAAGCAGCACTGAGGTCTAACAGGACAAGCACAGAGATGAGTCCACTGTCTGAGGCCATAAGAAGATCATTTGTAACCTTCACTAATGCTGTTTCTGTACTATGATGAATTCTAAAACCTGACTGAAACTCTTCAAATAGACCAATCCTCTGCAGATGATCAGTTAGCTGTTTTACAACATCCAAAGTGGGATGGATGCCGTCTCTCCTAACAAGACCAGGTTTTCCCCAGAAGCTTTGCCAATTATCTATGAAACCCACCTCATTTTTTTGGACACCACTCAGACAGCCAGCAATTCAAGGAGAACATGCGGCTAAACATGTCACTCCCGGTCCGATTGGGGAGGGGCCCAGAGAAAACTACAGAGTCCGACATTGTTTTTGCAAAGTTACACACGATTCAATGTTAATTTTAGTGACCTCCGATTGGCGTAACTGGGTGTCATTACTGCCGACGTGAATTACAATCTTACCAAATTTACGCTTAGCCTTAGCCAGCAGTTTCAAATTTCCTTCAATGTTGCCTGCTCTGGCCCCCGGAAGACAATTGACTATGGTTGCTGGTGTCACTAACTTCACATTTCTCAAAACAGAGTCCCCAATAACCAGAGTTTGTTCCTCGGCGGGTGTGTCACTGAGTGGGGAAAAACGGTCAGAAATGTGAACGGGCTGGCGGTGTACACGGGGCTTCTGTTTAGGACTACGCTTCCTCCTCACAGTCACCCAGTCGGCCTGCTTTCCCAGCTGCTCGGGATCTGCCGGAGGGGAACTAACGGCGGCTAAGCTACCTTGGTCCGCACCGACTACAGGGGCCTGGCTAGCTGTAGGATTTTCCACGGTGTGGAGCCGAGTCTCCAATTCGCCCAGCCTGGCCTCCAAAGCTACGAACAAGCTACACTTATTACAAGTACCGTTACTGCTAAAGGAGGCCGAGGAATAACTAAACATTTCACACCCAGAGCAGAAAAGTGCAGGAGAGACAGGAGAAGCCACCATGCTAAACCGGCTAAGAGCTAGTAGCTGTGCTAAGCTAGCAGATTCCTAAAAACACACAAAGTGAATAATGTGAAAATAATTTAGAGGTGATTCAGCAGAAGGAGTGCTTTAGTTAAGGCACGTAAAGATTACACTGTGAAACAAATCGTAATCTAGATAACTAGATCAATCTAACTGCGCAGATTAAACAGCTAACAGATACAGAAAAACACCGCTGTGCTCCGGAACAGGAAGTGATACAATACCGCAGTGAGAGCCAACCACCAGTAGAGGCCAAGAATAAGATGTCCTGTGTTTAAAATAAGACTTGTGTCTTAAAATCAATGACTTGAAAGTCAGTATTTAGTTTCCCAGACTGCTTAAAATGCAGGCAACTGGCTCTACATTTGGGGCTCCAGGCTCCCCCACCCCAGTAAGAGCGTGTCTTCAGCACACCCAACCAAGTCACAACCCCGCTTCACCTGAAGTTAGATCAGCCCCTGGAGGCTTTCATGTCCAATGACCTGCAGCCCTCCAAACTCAACCTCACAGGGAAAGACGCTGATTGGCTGAATTTATCGCAGCAATCAGGAGTAAAACTCAAACCTCAAGAAAATAACAAAATCAACATTTGCACCAAACATCAAGATGAGCTTCATTTCACAGGTTACACAGACCAATGTGTCCATTTTATATAAATGAACAAGAGAGATAATATCCTAAGCTATGCTGTGTGAAATCGCTCTATTTACTTTGCACTTTCTGGTACTTTCTGCAGCACTGCCCCCCCAATGGTGATAAAGGACACAAACACAGACATGTTTATCAAGATGGCAACAATGTGCAGTAGTATAGTTGTGAAAACAGGCTTTAACGTGTGTTACATGGCACATGCATTTGGCTGGTTATCAAACTGTCAGCCCTCTGGATAAGTACAGACAGTTTTAATTTTGAGCCTTTTTCCCCACATGGAAACAACCATATTTACATTTTTTTGTGCATTTACTTCACTAGTTAGTGTAAAGATAACTGAACCCATTTGCAGGCACACAAGGGACATGGAGACAGTGAGGTACAAAAGCATGAAGAGACTTATTTACCAGGTACAGCAGAGTCCGAAAATACTCAAGTATTATGTCCAACAAATCACAGCTGCTGTAGGAAACATGCATTAGAGATGAGCTAGCAAATACCAAAGTGTAGCATGAGGAACTACAATACTATAGGAGTGATTACACATTGGGACCCCCCATAGGGTAATGAACATAATTAAAAAAATAAAAAAATAAAAAACCTGCCAGACCAAACCAAACAGGGAGCAGCAGAACAAGAGGACACCAGAGGTAATCAGAGAGGGGAGAGAGAAAGAGAGTGAGAGAGACACAAAGAGGGAGAACACAGAAGAACACCAGAGGGAGCCAGAGAACAAAGAGAGAAGAAGAGAGACAGACAATAAAAACAGAACTAAAACAAGAGCAATCCAAGATTTCTGATGTCCACCAATCCAGATCCGGATCACCCACACTCTCACAAGCACCACTAGCTTACCTTATGACAAGCTAAAAGTGGATGCTCTCATTATGGCCGAACAACTGTACAGTTTATGGGTATTCTGTGTTAATACGCGCCTGTGGCTGATGTGCTTGATGAATTCCTGCAAAAAAAGTAAGTCCTGTGAGATAATGAGTATATCTCATCTAAATTAATTCTAAAATTTACCAGTAATAAAATTATAAAGATAACTAAAGTTTTAAGAGTGGCCGTAATAAATATTTAAAAACTTAAAGTTTATGAGCAACTTCACCTGTTATTGCTCAAGCACACTGTAAACACTGACACGATGGAGTTTGATGTGGAAGAGTTCAGAAAGATACGACTGGAATGTTTTGATGACCATTTACAGTTGGAGATGAAAGACTTGGGTGTTAACTTGGTGTTAAAGTCAGAACAAGAAGCTGCACTGAAAGAGATCAATCTGGGACAAAGAGACACATTCTGTGTGTCGTCGCTCCAATGAGAGTGGCACACTGAGCAGGGTGGCGAAAGTAGTCCGGCGAGCTCAATGTGTGGGCGTGAGCTATCCCACAATGCTAGAAGAGATGTCGGTCCAATGAGAGCGGCACGCTGAGCAGGGTGCCGGATCACCTTCAATATTCAATGGAGTCTTCTTCAACAACACACTACAGACATGAACGGTGACACTTCGCAGAGTCTACGCAAAAAAGCTCTCTGTGAGACAGTGACAAATGTCAAACCTGTCTCTGTGTGGACACCTTGGAATGAGACTGCTCAGTTAAAAAAGTAAGCACAAAGCTGAGTGAGTGTCGTGATTGGGTATAAAAGGAGCATCCCCAAAATCCTCACCCATTTACAAGCAAAGATGTGGTGAGGATCACCATTTTGTGAACAACTGTGTGAAAAAATAGTCCAGCAATTTAAGAGCAATGTTTCTCAGCGTTCAATTGCAAGAAATTTAGGGATTCCATCATCAATCAATCAATCAATTTTATTTATATAGCGCCAAATCACAACAAACAGTTGCCCCAAGGCGCTTTATATTGTAAGGCAAAAGCCATACTAACAAAGATAGATTGATCATATTTAAGATCGAAGCATTAAATAATGGTAGGGCTTCCTTGAGCAGCCTGGTAGGAATGGGGTCTAATAGACATGTTGATGGTTTGGAGGAAGTAACTAATGAAAATAACTCAGACAGAACAATCGGAGAGAAAGAGTCTAAACAAATACCGGCATCACTGAAAGCAGCCAAAGATAACGATACGTCTTTGGGATGGTTATGAGTAATTTTTTCTCTAATAGTTAAAATTTTATTAGCAAAGAAAGTCATGAAGTCATTACTAGTTAAAGTTAAAGGAATATTCGGCTCAATAGAGCTCAGACTCTTTGTCAGCCTGGCTACAGTGTTGAAAAGAAACCTGGGGTTGTTCTTATTTTCTTCAATTAGTGATGAGTAGTAAGATGTCCTAGCTTTACGGAGGGCTTTTTTTTTATAGAGCAACAGACTCTTTTTCCAGGCTAAGTGAAGATCTTCTAAATTAGTGAGACGCCATTTCCTCTCCAACTTACGGGTTATCTGCTTTAAGCTGCGAGTTTGTGAGTTATACCACGGAGTCAGGCACTTCTGATTTAAGGCTCTCTTTTTCAGAGGAGCTACAGCATCCAAAGTTGTCTTCAATGAGGATGTAAAACTATTGATGAGATACTCTATCTCACTTACAGAGTTTAGGTAGCTACTCTGCCCTGTGTTGGTATATGGCATTAGAGAACATAAAGAAGGAATCATATCCTTAAACCTAGTTACAGCGCTTTCTGAAAGACTTCTAGTGTAATGAAACTTATTCCCCACTGCTGGGTAGTCCATCAGAGTAAATGTAAATGTTATTAAGAAATGATCAGACAGAAGGGAGTTTTCAGGGAATACTGTTAAGTCTTCAATTTCCATACCATAAGTCAGAACAAGATCTAAGATATGATTAAAGTGGTGGGTGAACTCATTTACATTTTGAGCAAAGCCAATAGAGTCTAATAATAGATTAAATGCAGTGTTGAGGCTGTCATTCTCAGCATCTGTGTGGATGTTAAAATCGCCCACTATAATTATCTTATCTGAGCTAAGCACTAAGTCAGACAAAAGTTCTGAAAATTCACAGAGAAACTCACAGTAACGACCAGGTGGACGATAGATAATAACAAATAAAACTGGTTTTTGGGACTTCCAATTTGGATGGACAAGACTAAGAGTCAAGCTTTCAAATGAATTAAAGCTCTGTCTGGGTTTTTTGATTAATTAATAAGCTGGAATGGAAGACTGCTGCTAATCCTCCTCCTCGGCCCGTGCTACGAGCATTCTGACAGTTAGTGTGACTCGGGGGTGTTGACTCATTTAAACTAACATATTCATCCTGCTGTAACCAGGTTTCTGTTAGGCAGAATAAATCAATATGTTGATCAATTATTATATCATTTACTAACAGGGACTTAGAAGAGAGAGACCTAATGTTTAATAGACCACATTTAACTGTTTTAGTCTGTGGTGCAGTTGAAGGTGCTATATTATTTTTTCTTTTTGAATTTTTATGCTTAAATAGATTTTTACTGGTTATTGGTGGTCTGGGAGCAGACACCGTCTCTACGGGGATGGGGTAATGAGGGGATGGCAGGGGGAGAGAAGCTGCAGAGAGGTGTGTAAGACTACAACTCTGCTTCCTGGTCCCAACCCTGGATAGTCACGGTTTGGAGGATTTAAGAAAATTGGCCAGATTTCTGGAAATGAGAGCTGCTCCGTCCAAAGTGGGATGGATGCCGTCTCTCCTAACAAGACCAGGTTTTCCCCAGAAGCTTTGCCAATTATCTATGAAGCCCACCTCATTTTTTGGACACCACTCAGACAGTCCATAATATAATCAGAAGATTCAGAGAATCTGGAGAACTTTCTACACATAAGTGGCAAGGCCGAAAACCAACATTGAATGCCCGTGACCTTTGACCCTTCAGGCGGCACTGCATTAAAAACTGATATCATTGTGTAAAGGATCTTACCACGTGGGCTCAGGAACACTTCAGAAAACCATTGACAGTTCGTCGCTACATCTACAAGTACAAGTTAAAACTCTACCATGCAAAGTGAAAGTCATACATCAACAACATCCAGAAACACTGCTGCCTTCTCTGGGCCTGAGCTCATTTGAAATGGACAGACGCAAAGTGGAAAAGTGTGCTGTGGTCTGATGAGTCCACATTTCAAATTGTTTTTGGAAATCATGGATGTTGTGTCCTCTGGACAAAAGAGGAAAAAGACCATCCAGATTGTTACCAGCACAAAGTTCAAAAGCCAGCATCTGTGATGGTATGGGGGTGTGTTAGTGCCCATGACATGGACAACTTACACATCTGTGATGGCACCATCAATGCTGAAGGTACATCCAGGTTTTGGAGCAACACATGCTGCCATCCAAGCAACGTCTTTTTCAGGGACGTCCCTGCTTATTTCAGCAAGACAATGCCAAGCCACATTCTGCACGTGTTCCAATAGCGTGGCTTCGTAGTAAAAGAGTGCGGGTACTAGACTGACCTGCCTGCAGTCCAGACCTGTCGCCCATTGAAAATGTGTGGCGCATTATGAAGCACAAAATATGACAACGGAGACCCCGGACTGTTGAACAACTGAAGTCGTACATCAAGCAAGAATGGGAAAGAATTCCACCTACAAAGCTTCAACAATTAGTGTCCTCAGTTCCCAAACACTTATTGAGTGTTGTTAGAAGGAAAGGTGATGTAACACAGTGGGAAACATACCACTGTCCCAGCTTTTTAGAAACGTGTTGCAGGCATCCATTTCAAAATGAGCAAATATTTACACAAAAACAATAAAGTTTATCAGTTTGAACATTAAATATCTTGTCTTTGTGGTGTATTCAATTGAATATAGGTTGAAGAGGATTTGAAAATCATTGGATTCTGTTTTTATTTACATTTTACACAACGTCCCAACTTCATTGGAATTGAGGTTGTTGAAGTTATGAATAAATGAATGAAGTCTCTTTATTTCAAACACGTACAAACAAAAACTCTGTCTGTCTGTCTGTTTCTGACATGAGAAACAACAGCAAAAGGACACAAAATAATAATACTAAAAAAAAAAAATACTTGAATATTCCATATTCAAAGTTCAAAAAGGAGTGGGAAGAAGTTTTCACAGACGTTCCATCAGGTTCCTCCAAACACATCTTTCTGAGTCAGATAAGTTCATGTTTTGGGAGACCAGACTCCATAAAATCTCAAGTTTATCTTCATGAATATAAGGTGTTTTGGCAACATCCCCATAATCTGTTCAGATGGCAGCAAGTGTCCAGTGAAAAGAATGACATCACCGACTGACTGACAGTGTAACTGTCTGACTCTGGAGAAGAACAAATGGAAACTTCTTCATCCATTTAGGAGTAAATGCGTCTTTTCACTGACAACCTTCATATGATGGATTTTGAAGCTCTTGCTTTCTGATCCAGAACATCGTGTCATCAGTAAAAGGAAGTCAGTAACAATGTGAACAGTCAGGACTCCTGCACTAAAATGATCAAGGTCATCCGTCTGCAGCCATAAAGTAAATTCCATCCTGGATCCCATTATGTGAATGAACAGATCTCATCCAATAACTGTGTTCCAGGTGAACAGATTAGGACTAAGAGAATGGAAATATAATAGAGATCTGCATCCTCAACTCAACATCACATGACCTGTTCCTGCTGCAAAAATTAGGTCCCGGCTTTCCTGGATAATTAAATGATGTACAGATGTACACACTGAAAGACAGATGGATGCATGCACACATGGAATGATGTGCATGAATGGATGCATGAAAGGACAGATGCAGGCATGCACGGATTTGTGCATGGATGGAAGGATGGGTGCAGAAATGTATTTCACTTCAGTTCAATTTAATTTTATCGTGCCAAATCACAAAGGAGCTGCCTCAAAGCACTTCACATGGGTAAGTTCTAAACTTACCAACCCTTTGAGCAAGCATACGAGTATGGTGACAGGTTAAGGAAAAAAACTGCATGCATGGATGGATATGTGCATGGGTAGATGATGGATGGATAGATGAATGATGCAGGCACACATGGAAGGATGGATGAATTGATGGGTAGATAGGGAGATGGTTAATGGTTACTCTCTGAATGGTTAATGAGAGAGCAGACAGTATAATTTAGCACATTTGTTCTTTTCAGGGTCAAATTCTGTAATTTTGCTCTTCAGTGTTACTTTAATCTGAATATAAGGGAGGTTTAAGGTCTATAAAGACCAAACTGTTTGTTTGCGATGATGCTGAAAATTATGTTTGTTGATGTTTGACTGGAAAGATTCTAAGTGTAAAAAGTGTGATTCATAGAAATCAAGTATGATTGAGTGACCGCGGATCCAACAAAGCCTTACTTTTGGAGTCTCCAATCTGTTTGAACAGAAACACCATCTGGCACCAAAGCACAGCAGAAGTTTAATCCGGCAGATTGTGTGTGAGCGTAATCTGGATTTCGGCTGTGTTGTCATACAAAATCTGCAGTGAGTACAAACAAACAGTGATCACAGAGCTCAGCGGACAGCACACTCCACCAGATCAACCGTTTCACCGCTACCGGACTCAAAGACACAAAGATCTACAGACATCTTAAACAAACAAACAAAAACCATAACTGAGACGTGTGTGAAAAAACTAAATCAACTAAATATTTATAAGCAGCAAATATGGACAGAAAAAGAAGCAGAAAACAAACTTATGTTGGAACAGAACAAATGAACAGACAGACAGACAGAACAAATGAACAGACAGACAGACAGACAGACAGACAGAACAAACGAACAGACAGACAGACAGACAGACAGAACAAACGAACAGACAGACAGACAGACAGACAGACAGAACAAACGAACAGACAGACAGACAGCTCCGCTCTGCTTTGAAAATGCAGACAGAACCAATGCAGCACACAAAAAAGAAAGAAAGAAGAGAGCCTTTATCTGCTCATCACATCCCAGGATTATAATGTTCATCAATCCAGCCATCACAAAGAACTCTTTGTGACATTATAAAGTGAAAAAGTGATTTAAATCTGACCTTTCTCACAGAGTTAAAACACTTAAAGAAGCAGATAAAAGTAATATGTGGTAAATATAAAGCACCTTCAAAATGTGGTCGTCCCTTAAAGACCATCATTGTGACTCTGAAACACTCTTTAAATGCTTACAATTACAAACAAACAGGATGAAGACGGACAGAATAGTAAGTCGGGATGTGTTTGTTTGTTTGTTATTATAATACAACTATTTAACTGTTCATCATAAATGTATATGTGAAGGTAAAACCAGAACCACTGGACTGACAGGTTTAAAAAATTAATCTCACTGTCAAACAACACAATAATTATGCTGATTAATAATAATAATAATAATAATAACTAGGACTGCAAGCAGTCATATACGGGCCCTCGTTCCGCGCAACTGCCTACCTAGGCCACTGGGTGCCCTTGTGACCACATGTGGGCATGTGCATGCAGGGGTAACCACTCATCACACAGTTAAAATTTTAAACAAATCACACAATGCATCAAGAAGTTATGACATGTTGATTGTTCATCCACTAGGGGGCGCTCAGTGTTCAAACAGAGGGGCTGGGTGTGTTCAGGGGCCAACTCTGCCCCCCTTCACGGCATGTCTTTTTCCTGGTTCTTTCCCTCAGCCCCAACCAGTCCCAGCAGAAGACTGCCCCTCCCTGAGCCTGGTTCTGCTGGAGGTTTCTTCCTGTTAAAAGGGAGTTTTTCCTTCCCACTGTGGCCAAGTGCTTGCTCATAGGGGGTCGTTTTGACCGTTGGGGTTTTTCATGGTTATTGTATGGCCTTGCCTTGCAATACGAAGCGCCTTGGGGCAACTGTTTGTTGTGATTTGGCGCTATATAAGAAAAAAGTTGATTGATTGATTGAACTGTCATCATACATGTGAAGTTTCAAGTCAATCAGGCAAAGCATGAAGGAGTTATCATGACTTGATGTTCCATGGCGAAGGGTCAAAATGGCGGCACCATAGCGGCCACACCCTTCAACATAGAGAAAAGCTTTCGATAACTTTTGGTCAGTATCATCTTTGGATTCTGTCAAAGAAATTTGAAGTGCATTGGACAAAATCCCTAGCAGGAGTTTGTTCAAATACAACATGTGGAAATCACGCCAAAATGAGAAGAAAATTCAAAATGGCCGACTTCCTGTTTGGAGTAGACCCATGGTGCAAGAGACTTTTTTGTACGTCTATGCAAGTCACACATGTACCAATTTTCATCTCCCTACTCCAAAAAAAACCCCTATGTGGAGGGGTTTTTGAAAGTTTCAAGGGGGCGCTATTGAGGCATTTTGCCCTGCCCATGGGCGACGCCCCTATGAATTGTAAGAGGTTGTCGTGCTCGACCTGTGTATCAATTTTCATGATGATGTGACAAAATTAAAGCCGTCAAAAGGAAGAACATAATTTCAGGGCGAATGGGCAATATTCGGTACGCCGCCACACAGGCGCCGTTACTCGTAACTTCACGGCGTTCATCGCCTACATTCACCACCTTGTTCCGCATGTTTTAGAAGTGGAATGAAGTTGATTGGGTTAAGTATGTGACATCAGGACCTCTTAAAGTAAAAATAGGACATTTCCCGCCACCACCGGGGGGCGCTATGGCGCAGGTGGGAACTTAAGATATGTAGACGTTCAGGGCGGAGCCCTCATCATGTCCAGCAAGTTTGAAGGATCTACGATGAAGTATGTGGGTGTGACAGCCGTTCGAAGTGAAATGGCGTGCTCCGAAAAGCTCGCCAAAGTTTGACGACCCCTAGCAGCCACGTCTTTTGACTTAATTAGAATCTTTTGATAACTTTTGATCACCATTGTGTTGTGATGATTTTGACCAAATTTGAAGTCGATCGGATGAAATCCCTAGGACGAGTTTGTTCAAATGTAAGTAGTGGAAATGGACAAAAATGGCAAAAATTTGCTCAAAATCTAAACTTAAAATGAAAATGGCCGACTTCCTGTCGATATTTCACCATGACAGTAAGAGACTTTTTCGTGCGTCCTGACATGGTAAATATGTGTACCGAATTTCGTGAGGCTACTACGAAAAAAGCCCAATGCGGAGGGGTTTTTGAAAATTTCTAGGGGGCGCTATTTCGCGATTTTTCTGCGACCATGTGCAACGCCCCCAAAATATCGAATTTCGGATCCGGCCGGATGACTTTGGAAAGTTTGGTGAGTTTTTGAGCATGGGAAGAGGCCGAAATTTCGATTTCAAGAGTGAGAATAATAATAATAATAATAAATAATAATAATAATAATAAACAGCGCAATTACAATAGGGTCCTCGTAGGACGTTGCCTACTCGGGCCCTAATAATTCATCCTAAGAACACCAATTCATAATAATACTAACTATGGGCACATTAATTATATTGTATTAATGTCCTTAATTACTATTTTTTTCCGACCTTCTGCTGTTTACTGTCAGTAAATATTTGCATCGCAGCGAGGGGGCGCTGTGGTTACAGCACCAAGCCTGCCGCCTCTGGGCTATTTCTGCACGTGTGTGTGTGTGTGTGTGTGTGTGTGTGTGTGTGTGTGTGTGTGTGTGTGTGTGTGTGTGTGTGTGTGTGTGTGTGTGTGTAGACAGCAGTCGTACGGATGGAAAATAAAATAAAAGCGATACATTTCGGCACGAGCATCACGCACGCGCCGTGTTTTTGCACATCGAGCTGTTACGAAAACAAAAAAACAAACACAAACAAACTAAACCACATTAGAGGCCGCGCGCCGTGCGCGCTTTACGCACAGGCACAGTGCCAAAGCGCACACGGAGAAACGGGGGTTTTACGCACAGAAGGCGCACGTTTCGGGAGCGGCGCGCGCGCGTACAGGCTGCAGAGAGATTAGAGAACAGGTTGGTGTTAAAGGTCCGCGCGCAGTTTGCACACGGAGAGAAACGCGCAGAAAAGAGGATTTGAGGAGAAAAAGCTCCTCCTCTGCGCGCCGGAACCTCCTTAATTACTCATTTCTCCTCACCCCCCCCCCCCCCCCCCCCCACAATCTCTCTTTCTCTCCTCCATCCGTGCGTCTCTCCTCCTGAGCCTCCTTCCTGTCTCCTCTCTGTCGTTCCCAGTCCGGGCGGATAACGGAGGCGGACGCCGTTGGACTTGTTTTTGTTGTTGTTTAGTCCCCGTTTCTGGGCCACGCGCCACCGGGCATGGAGGACGTAAAGGAGCTGCCGACCGTCCACCGGTCCTCCTCCTTCAGCATCAAGAGCCTCCTGCTGCCATCCAAGTGCGACAGATCGGACTCCGCCGCCCCCGGGACCCTCTCTCCGTCACCTGGATCCGACTCCGGGAAGTCCGTGGACCCGGCGGAAGTGGAGTCCACGGCCGCAGCTCTGGACCCGGAGAAACCGTGCAAGGAGGAGGAGGACGGAGGAGGAGGCGGAGGAGGGGACGGGACCAAGGCGACGGCGGAGCAGACGAGCACCGGCGGTAAAAACGGGAAATACGACAAGCCTCCGTTCAGCTATAACGCCCTGATCATGATGGCGATCCGGCAGAGTCCCGAGAAGCGGCTGACGCTCAACGGCATCTACGAGTTCATCATGAAGAACTTCCCGTATTACCGGGAGCACAAGCAGGGCTGGCAGAACTCCATCCGGCACAACCTCAGCCTCAATAAGTGCTTCGTCAAGGTGCCGCGGCACTACGACGACCCGGGGAAGGGCAACTACTGGATGCTGGACCCGAGCAGCGACGACGTCTTCATCGGGGGGACGACCGGGAAGCTGCGCCGGCGCTCCGCCACCTCGCGGGGCAAACTGGCCATGAAGCGCGGGCTGCGCTTCGCCCCTTTGGGTTTGGGGCTGAACGAGCGCACCGGGAACCCGCTGTACTGGCAGATCTCGCCGTTCCTGTCGCTGCACCACCACCCGCACTACAACGGCTCCTCCGCGGGCTTCCTCAACCAGGCGGCGGGCTACGGCTCGCTGCTGCCGCCGGTGGAGCAGCTGAACGGGGACCTGGGCCGCTCCATCGGCGCGCTCGGCCTCACGAACACGTACGGGATGAGCACGTCGCCGGTCGGGCTGCTGTCCGGTCAGACGGCGACGGGATATTTTGTCTCAGGGAGCCAGCACGCGGCCCCTCCGCCGCCTCCGGGGGGAGCCCCGCCGCCTCCCCCGCCGCCGCCGCCCCTCCAGCAGGGCGCGCCGGGCTTCGGCTCCCCGCCGGCGCTGCTCGCGGACTCTCTGAGGAACAGCTCGTTACCCGCCTTCTCCCCGGGCGTGTCCGCGGGCTTCCCGGGGGTCTTACCTCACCAAAAGCGCGTGACCCCAAACTCTTACCTAAACTGAACTCCGAGGACGAGCACGCGCACAGCATACGTCATATAAAGAGCATCTAATAAGCGGCAAATATCAAAGGCCGGAAACATATGAATAATAAAAAAACAACCATTTGGCCATATTTTACCCACAATACAACGGGGTTCTTTTTTTTTTTTTTTTTTTTTTTTTTTTTAAAAGGGACGAACTTTTGTTAGAACCCCGCAGGTTGTCAAACTGTAAACTAGACTTGCCAAAGGAACACGGAGAAGATTTCAGCTTATTTATATCTTGTAAAAACTTTCAGAACTCTGAGACTTTTATTTATGTTTTGTATTTATTGTATTTAAATTCTGTTCGTTGGTGTTTGTTGAGAGGCTGAAATAAGACAATCAGGGTTCACACTTATTTATGAGTTTTCTGACAATCAAAGCGAAGACAATCAAAAAAAATTTAAATTTTACTTTTGGAATTATCAAATTAATAAAGCCTTAAATATTCAGAAACAATCAGGGTTTGTGAGCGGAAAAATAAAAAGTCATATCTTCACTCAGGTTTGACCCCAGACAGGCCCACTAATAATAATATTATAATCGGATTTTTAAGAAAAACTGCTTCCCATGAAGACTTTCGACATCTAACTTTTCATTTCATGGGTAACATAAATTCATCCTGACGGTTCCTTTTTAACAGATAAAACATAAATATAACGGCTTTTACACATTTTGCGTCAAGAAATAAACACAGAAACGTACGGAAGGGTATTGTACGAGATCAGCGGTCAATTTTTTTTTTTAATCCAGTGAATGCAATACGCTTCCGTAGAAACGTCTTTTAAATATGTAAAAAAATATGTTCTTTATAAAAATCAACACTAACATTTTTATTTCTGACAATTTCTTTCTATGTACGTGCGTGCGTGCGTGCAGGCCTCACACCATCGCGCACATGTCGGTCGTGCTCCCGTCACGAAATGAGTCAAATTTTCGTGACAGGGTTTTTTTTTTAAACTCACTATTACTAACCTTACTCCTACCCCCCACCCTAACCATATCCACCCTCTTTTAATTTCGTGCAGCCATCACGGAATGAATTAGAATGAATTCGTGCTGCCGTGACGAAAATGAGGCACTTTTTGTCACAATATCACGAACCAATAGATTAATGTATATTTTGTGCTGCTGAATCACGACTTGCCGTGAGACCAGGTTGACCTGCGGTCAAAACAAGCACGCGCACAGAAACGCGCGCGGAAATTGTTGTCAAGCTAAAAACTTTTATCTGAACAAATTTTAACCTTTGAGAAATAAAGAAGACGATTTGAATCGCTCAAGTTTTGGCAAAAAAAACAAACAAAAAAACAAAACAAAACAAAAAAAAAACCCTCAAATCTAGACAAATTACACACAAAATAAAAATAAATAAAAGTAAATATAGAAAGAATTAAATATTGATTTTGACAAATTTTTCTGAGAAGGTTTCACGGGCACTTTATCACCTCAGAGGTTTATAATCTGATATTAATGATATTTCTGACTGATACTGAGGTTATCAAAAACTTATTTTAGTGTTTTCCATTAAAAATAGTAAAGCATCTAAAAGGTCGATTTTTTTTAGTACATTTATTGAAAAACAAAGCCTATCTTCAAACAATCTGCAGGTTTTAGGTTATTTTCAGATTTGAGGTCATTTTACAAAATATTAGCTATTTCCAAAAATCACAAACATTTAGGAAGTGGTTTTCAAAAAAGCACAACGATAATCTGTACGCAAGTTATTATTGTTTTTAAAATTGAAATCAAATCTGCTTTGACACCTTGTCACTGTAAAACTACACAATTTTAACAATGTTTTGACAATAAAATAATATTCGGTGTTTTAAAATGACTATAGAATAAAAAAAATTGATTTATGTTGTATAACCTGACATTTAGATGCATTTCTGTAAAATTTGGTCAGGTTTTGAATAATCTCAGTGGAATATGGGATGTCAGAAACAACAACTACAACAAAGACAAAATCAACCAGTAACAACAATAATGTCTATGCAAATCATTTTCATTTCATTCTATTTTTTTATTTTGGCGAATTAAATGCACATAGCAAGTTTTACGTGTTTTTGAAAAAAAGCTGATACTTTCCCCCTTTTGTCAACAGCTAATTATATATTTTTTAATTTAAGGCAGAATTAATTTGGCTGAAAAATTATGTCCTTTGAGAAAATATCATGTACTGTAAATGTTTTTGTGGACTTTAATTGATCACATTTTATTTCCATTTTTATTTTGAGGCCCAAATTTTTAACAAAATTTCGATTTGAGTTCAGATCCCTCCAGATGTGCTTTCACCAGAACTGTGTTCAGCTGGAAATATTATTAATTAGAATCAGAATTTTACTGAAAGTAATACCAGTTTTTTGAATTCTGTAATAATGTATAATTTATGCTGAAATAATGATTATCCAGCACCAGTTAGATGGTGCATAAAATCAGGAGCTTACATATAACAGCTTTATTAGTGTAATTATTACAGAAAATATAATTAACTTTCAAACTTTTGTAAAACTAAAAAAGTAATAATTTAATGCGAAATGTCAAAAACAACAAAATACAGTGATCAATATATTTGGTTTTCCTTCTTCTTCTTCTCACAATAATGACCTGAAAACTTAAAGAAATTTTTTGAGTGCTCAAAGTTCCAAAGTGCTTGTTTTAAAATCTCAGTGATAACTTTATGACTGCATTTAAAAAAAATAAAACATGAAATTAGTCATTTTTAATAATTCTATCTGGCACAGGTGCTTGAATATTGAAATATTGATTGCTGTGTTATTGATTATTTCTCAGGCGAGCACTGTCTGAGCTCTGCAACGCAAAAATAATAAACAGCTCCTGTCTCAATATTCACAATTATAGGTACAATAATTATATTTCTGTAAAACAGTTTAAATAAAACCAGTCCTACAAACAAATATAAACACGTAAGCTTTTAAGCAGCAGTATATGCAGAACAAAATATTCATGAAATTACGGAGCATTATAAAGCACAATAACTCCAAATGTGCTGCAGGTTGGATTTGTTAATTTTATTTTGATTTTCTGTTGTGACATTTGTTGTTTCAGAAATACAGTATTTATTTTATCTGATTTATTTTTTACAGTGTGCAGGCAGAGGAAGCAGAAATTTGACAATAAAAACAAAAATCATCCCAAAGATTCAAAAGGAAAGACTTTTGACACATACACCAAAAGAAAAAACATGAAATTATTATTATTTCTTTCAAAAGTAATAGCACACACACACATCAGTTCTGCCTGAACTTTAAGTCTCTCAATTTAAAAAAAAAAAAATAAAAAAAATAAAAAAATAATAATAATAATAATAATATTCCACTAAGAATAAAGCTGGTCAGAGTTTATTTTTAACTAAGGTAAATCTTGTTGTCTTGGTTTTGTACAAATAAAATAATTTTTTTGTTTGTTTTTTATTTGTTGCACTTTGCTAATTAGCGTTCACACATATAAAGTCTGTTTGTTTCTTTGCTGTGTTTTTTTTTTCTGAGAAAGTAAAATTTATTAAAAATGATGAAATAAAATGAAAAGTTTCCATTGCAGTGAAATAAAATGAAGATTTACCAAAAAAAGAGAGATTTTTCTCAGACACCTCCATCAGAATTTAAAAGCGGTGTGTTGTTTCAGACTGAATGAAAGCAGCCAACTGACAGTTTGTGTGTTTGTTTGTTGACAGTCTACACACCATGAAGCAAAAGTGAAGGACAGATTTGGATGTTGGTTTGAGGACAAAATGGATTAAAATTTGAGGTGGCTATAATACAAAATATGTTCTTTTTTTAATCTTTTCTGTTACTCAGAAAACGTCAGCAGATTAATTTACTTCTGTGGGTTGAAAGAAGGAATAATTGTTGACCACGGCAAAAGAGTGCGCTCGATGAGTCCAGTACTAGTTCCAGAAGTCTTTAATTATTTCTCTGTTCATCACAGCCCAGATTCCTGGAATACTTGCAGAAGTGAACTGAATTGTACATTCTAGGATTATGCCTGTGTACATTTGGTGACAGGGAGACAGCGCCCCCTCCTGGTCTGTCTGCTCTCTTCAGACAAACTGACAACCCATGAAACGCTGGTGTTGGGTCAGGTTTTGGATTTGGTTTTTGGGTCGTTCAGGTTTTTCAACACATCAACATGCACATGGTGACGTTTTGATCAGCTGTTGAAAATCAGTGATGAAACTCATCCTAAAAAAAAAAAAAAAAAAAAAAAAACTCCACAACGGAAAACCAACAGGTCAAAACAGACTGGGATCAGTTTATTTTTTATAGGAGCGATGTAACGTGCTGCTAATCCAGAAACAACACCAAAATATTTTTTCTTTAGTGTGTCTTTGTGTGAAATCATTTTTTTTTTGTTTTGTTTTAAAGAGGTTGGAATATTTTGTTGTTTTTTTAGTGGTTGAAAAGTTTTTTTAAGAGTTAAAATAACCAAAGTTTTTTTTTAAGAGTTATAATAATAATAATAAAAATTTTTTAAGTTCTAATAATAATAATTATCATTATTATAGTGGTTGAAATTTTTAGGGTTTTTTTAAGTGGTTGAAATCAGTTTTGTTAGTGGTTGAAATATTGATTTATTAATTTTATTTATTCTGCACTTTGTAGTGATTGAAGTCTATTTTTGTTTCTTTGTGGTCAAAACATTTTTCTTCCTTTTCTTAATCAATGACATTTTTTTGTTGAAGTGTCTTTTTAAGTTTTGTGAGTTTAAATGGGAACACAATATGCATACTTTCTGTTTGTGTTTTTTTTAACGCTGTTGATATCAAAATGTTGGTAACATGATCAGGGATCAATAACTTTTTAAATGACATGTTTGTTCAATAATTAATTCATAATTTAAGACACTTCTTGTTTGAATAATCCAATGAAAGACTTTCAGAGAGATTCTTAATTTTGAGCCCTTCAGATAATTTACGTATTCTTCCGGTTTTCATTTTTTCATGCTTCCTGATTTTGTAAAATAATGGCTGAATTTGGCACTGTTGCCTTACAGCGAGAAGGTCATGGGTTCAATTCCCGCCTGTGGCCTTTCTGTGTGGAGTTTGCATGTTCTCCCCGTGTTTGTGTGGGTTTCCTCCGGGTGCTCCTGTTTCCTCCCACATCCAAAGACATGCGGGTTAGGTGGATTGGAATCTTTAAATTGTCCGTAGATGTGTGAATGGGTGTGTGTCCCTGTGACAGACTGGCGTCCTGTCCTGGGTGGACCTGCCTTGTGCTCTATGACTCTTTGGATAGGCTCCAGCCCCCCACAACCCTTAATTGAACTAAGCGGTTGAAGATGAGTGTGTGTGTGTGTGTGTGTGTGTGTGTGTGTGTGTGTGTGTGTGTGTGTGTGTGTGTGTGTGTGTGTGTGTGTGTGTGTGTGTGTGTGTGTGTGTGTGTGTGTGTATTGGCTGAATTTAGAAGTGATTTAAAAAAAAAAAAAAACCTTTGTGTTAATGTGACAGAATTCAGTTTTTACAGCAGAATTCATTTGCAAAGTGAAGAATTCTCAGAGAGGGTTTGTGATTTTCTGATGTTTCTCTTTGTCCATGTGTGTCCTTCTGTCTCTGTCCCACTCGTTTTGTCTCCGTCTCCTGCTGTTGTCTCTGGTTTTTTCCCTCTGCCTGTGTCTTTTTATCTGCATGTATTTGTCTCTGTCTGTCTTCACTGTTACTTGTCTTTCTGTCTGTCTGCTTGTTTTTTCTCTGTCTTTTTTATGTGTGTCTGTTTGTCCCTGTTCATACTTTTTATGTCTCTGTTTGTCGCTTTCTTTTTTTTATGTCTCTGTCTTTGTGTCTGTTAATCTTTCAATCTTTCTGCTGTCTCTGTCTTCATGATTGACCCCGTCTTTGTGGCTCTGTCTTTGTCTCAGTCTCTGTCTCTTTCTGCTGTCTTTGTCTCTCTGTCTGTCTGTGTCAGTAGCGTTACTAGTCTCACGGGCAGGATTTAGGTCAGTCCCAACCGTCAGCCCATTCACTTGTTTTGGCAACACGATGGGGCGGGGTTTGGAGGAGTGTTGGAGATGTCATTTTGGGCCACGCCCACCATACGCTGAAGACTGTCCTTCCAGCTGTCAGTTATACTTTGGTCTTTATTCATCTCTGAATTAAACGCGTCTCAGTGAGTTCAGAGGATTAACAGACATGTTAAAACTGAAGTTATTGTACTTGGCCCCACAAATCTTAGAAACATGGTGTCTAACCAGATCCTTACTCTGGATGGCATTACCCTGACCTCTAGTAATACTGTGAGAAATCTTGGAGTCATTTTTGATCAGGATATGTCATTCAATGCGCATATTAAACAAATATGTAGGACTGCTTTTTTGCATTTGTGCAATATCTCTAAAATTAGAAAGGTCTTGTCTCAGAGTGATGCTGAAAAACTAATTCATGCATTTATTTCCTCTAGGCTGGACTATTGTAATTCATTATTATCAGGTTGTCCTAAAAGTTCCCTGAAAAGCCTTCAGTTAATTCAAAATGCTGCAGCTAGAGTACTGATGGGGACTAGAAGGAGAGAGCATATCTCACCCATATTGGCCTCTCTTCATTGGCTTCCTGTTAATTCTAGAATAGAATTTAAAATTCTTCTTCTTACTTATAAGGTTTTGAATAATCAGGTCCCATCTTATCTTAGGGACCTCGTAGTACCATATCACCCCAATAGAGCGCTTCACTCTCAGACTGCAGGCTTACTTGTAGTTCCTAGGGTTTGTAAGAGTAGAATGGGAGGCAGAGCCTTCAGCTTTCAGGCTCCTCTCCTGTGGAACCAGCTCCCAATTCAGATCAGGGAGACAGACACCCTCTCTACTTTTAAGATTAGGCTTAAAACTTTCCTTTTTGCTAAAGCTTATAGTTAGGGCTGGATCAGGTGACCCTGAACCATCCCTTAGTTATGCTGCTATAGACTTAGACTGCTGGGGGGTTCCCATGATGCACTGAGTGTTTCTTTCTCTTTTTGCTCTGTATGCACCACTCTGCATTTAATCATTAGTGATTGATCTCTGCTCCCCTCCACAGCATGTCTTTTTCCTGGTTCTCTCCCTCAGCCCCAACCAGTCCCAGCAGAAGACTGCCCCTCCCTGAGCCTGGTTCTGCTGGAGGTTTCTTCCTGTTAAAAGGGAGTTTTTCCTTCCCACAAGTGCTTGCTCACAGGGGGTCGTTTTGACCGTTGGGGTTTTTCTGTAATTATTGTATGGCCTTGCCTTACAATATAAAGCACCTTGGGGCAACTGTTTGTTGTGATTTGGCGCTATATAAAAATTTGATTTGATTTGACATGTTACACTTTACTGTCATTTTATTTTTTATTTATTTAACCTTGATTTAACCAGAACGGTCCCACTGAGATTACCAATCTCTTTTTCAAGGGAGTCCTGACCAAGACAGTGGCCCAGATCACAACAATTCAGGACATTACAAACAATTTCATAACAATTTCATAAGACTATTTAAAAACATTTACAATCCATGGCTTTCATTTCCAAACCTTTGAGCAAAAGTTTAAACTGTCCTTTAATTTCTTTTTGTAAATTGTTCCATGTTGTGGGGGCAGAATACTGAAATGCCACCTTACCAGCTTCTGTACAGACACTTGGTACAGACAGCAGCAGTGCATCTTGTGAGCACAAAGAACACAGTCCAACCGCTTCTGGTTGAATACATTCACACAAATATGAAGGGAGCAGGCACAGAATACCCTTATAAATAAATACATACCAGTGAGTGAGTCTATGATTCTCCAGTGCTGACCAGCCCACATGTGCATAAAGTTCACAGTGGTGTGTGTGAGGCTTACAGTTTGTAATAAACCGCAATGAAGCATGATAAACAGAATCCAGTAATTTCAATACTTGAATTGGGGCATTCATATAAATGAGGCCACCATAATCCAGAACGGGTAAAAATGTTGCAACTACAAGTTTCTTTTTTGCATTGAAGGAAACACATAGCCTATTTCTGAAGTAAAAAACAATTTTCAGCCTCAATTTCCTAACCAAATGTTCAACATGTCCTTTAAAGCTAAGACTGTCATCAATACCTAAATACTTAAAAGATTTAACTCTTTCGATTTCTGTCTCTTGAAGAGTGACAAGACTTATCTGCAGATTGCTCTTTGTTTTTGAAAATAGCATCAATTTGCTCCTATTTGCATTTAAAGAAAGATCCAGTTGTAGAAACATGTTTTGAACTATGTTAAAAGCATTTTGTAATGTAAAAACATTAGGACTAAGAGTTTTTGCAAAACTGTAGATAAACATATCATCAGCGTTAAAATGGTAATTGGTGCCCACAAGATCCTGGCAAAATTGTTCACATAGATAGTAAATAGGAGTGGCCCCAAAACAGAGCCCTGGGGCACTCCTTTAGTTAATGAAAGAATATTGGAACAAATATTATCTGATTTAACACATTGGGACCTGTCAGTGAGATAATTACAGATCCATCCAACTACCTTTTTAGACAGTCCAATATTGATCAATCTGTCTTTGAGTAAAATATGATTTACAGAATCAAAAGCTTTTGACAAATCAATGAAAAACGCTGCACAATGTTGCTTATTGTCAAGAGCTGTCGAGATATCATTGATCACCTTCAATGCTGCTGTTATGGTACTAGGACCTTTCCTAAAACCTGACTGGAATTTGTGTAAAATGTTGTTGGAATACAAAAATTATTTCAGCTGTTCATTTATTAAGGATTTCAAAATTTTTTGATAAGATGCAAAGTTTTGAAATTGGCCTATAATTATTTAAGATTGTTGGGTCACCACCTTTGAATAATGGTGTGACAAAAGCCAATTTCCAAATTTTGGGAATTTGCATATATACTTGTAGTGCTCAGACTTAAGTTAAAAATGTCAATCAAAGGTTTTGTAATTCAATCAGCTGCAATTTTTAGAAAGTAGGGCTCAATTAAGTCAGGTCCTTGTGATTTACGTGCATCTAATTATTTTAGTTCTTTATAGACTTGACACAGAGTAAAAGGCTGGAAACTAAATGTTGATGCATCAGAGGATTGTTCATGTGCAGTCACAGGATTGCTCCAGTTTATAGAAGGTGTAGCGTAAATAAAATGTTGGGTGAAACAATTTAAAATTTCAACTTTGTCATAAATATTTGATGCATTATAGACAACGTAATTTGGCAAGACCTGTGAGTTATTTTAAAAAGTAAGAGATTTTATGGTTTTCCAAAACCTTTTAGGGTCAGTGAGACTGTCAGTTGTAGTAGACAAGTAAAATTCAGACTTGGCATTTTTAATTCGGGAGGAACTTTTATTTCTTAACTTTCTGAAAGTATCCAAATTACATTTTATACCAGTTTTTCTTGCTTTTGCCCAGGCTAAGTTCATCTCATGTAAATCATTTGGTGTAAACCAAGGATTATCTCTACCTTTAATTCTGAATTTCTTAAAGGGGGCAGGTTTATTAACAATAGTCATGAAACACTCATAGAAAAATGACCAAGCTGTTTCAACATCTGGAATGAGGTCAGTTCTGTTCCACTGGCACTTAGAAAGGTCATGGTAAAATGCCTGTTCATTAAAATGTTTTAAACCTCTTTTTATAATGATTCATGGTTTCCTTTTGTCCATTTTGGTATTTCTAACAGTGGCCACAGTGGTCACTGAGATCATTACAAAATCCCCCAGCTGAACAGTATTTATGTGGGCATTTGTTAAAATCAAATCAATCAATGTTGACTTTAAAGGACACTTACTGTATTTGGATGAGTAGGGATACAATTAATTGTGTGAAATTTAATTGATCACATACAGTTTTGAAATCATCAGAATTAGGACTAAGCTTGAATCAAGCTTAAATAAAAATTCCTTTAGTGACTGAAGTGCGTTTGAGGTGGCAGAAGGAGGCCTATAGCATCCCACAGCATTTACATATAAACCCTTGGCAATTTCAACCCTTAACGCTAAAAGTTCAAATCGTTTACAAAAGGATTCAGCTTGTAACAAATTTACATGGAGGGATGAGCTGATATAAATGACAATCCCCCCCACGTTTAGCTGATCTGTCAACACGATGGATTTGAAAACCATTTATGCAAACATCATTATCAGATACAGATGAGACGTGTTCAGATGTGACAGACAGACCACGAGATAGACAGACTGACAGCGAGACAGACAGACTGACCAAGAGACAGTCAGAGTCAAACCAAGAGACAAACAGACAGACAGTCCAAGAGACAGACAGACTGACAAAGAGACAGTCAGAGTCAAACCAAGAGACAAACAGACACACTGACAAAGAGAGAGACAGACAGATAGACTGACCAAGAGACAGGCAGACAGACCACAAGACAGACAGACAGACTGACAAAGAGAGAGACAGACAGACTGAGAAGAGAGAAACAGACAGACTGACGAAGAGAGAGACAGACAGATAGACTGACCAACAGACAGTCAGAGTCAAACCAAGAGACAAACAGACAGACAGTCCAAGAGACAGACAGACAGACAGACTTATGAAGAGAGAGACAGACAGATAGACTGACCAAGAGACAGGCAGGCAGACCATGAGACAGACAGACCACAAGACAGTCAGAGACAAACAGACAGACAGTCCAAGAGACAGACAGACTGACGAAGAGAGAGAGACAGACTGACAAGAGAGAGACAGACAGATAGACTGACCAAGAGACAGGCAGACAGACAGAGAGACAGACCACGAGACAGTCAGAGTCAAACCAAGAGACAGACAGACTGACGAAGAGAGAGACAGACAGCTAGACTGACCAAGAGACAGACTGATGAAGAGAGAGACAAACAGACTAACAAGAGAGAGACAGACAGATAGACTGACCACGAGACAGAGTCAAACCAAGAGACAAACAGACAGTCCAAAAGACAGACAGACAGACTGACGAAGAGAGAGACAGACAGACAGACTGACAAAGAGACAGTCAGAGTCAAACCAAGAGACAAACAGACACACTGACAAAGAGAGAGACAGACAGATAGACTGACCAAGAGACAGGCAGACAGACCACAAGACAGACAGACAGACTGACAAAGAGAGAGACAGACAGACTGAGAAGAGAGAAACAGACAGACTGACAAAGAGAGAGACAGACAGATAGACTGACCAACAGACAGTCAGAGTCAAACCAAGAGACAAACAGACAGACAGTCCAAGAGACAGACAGACAGACTTATGAAGAGAGAGACAGACAGATAGACTGACCAAGAGACAGGCAGGCAGACCATGAGACAGACAGACCACAAGACAGTCAGAGACAAACAGACAGACAGTCCAAGAGACAGACAGACTGAGGAAGAGAGAGAGACAGACTGACAAGAGAGAGACAGACAGATAGACTGACCAAGAGACAGGCAGACAGACAGAGAGACAGACCACGAGACAGTCAGAGTCAAACCAAGAGACAGACAGACTGACGAAGAGAGAGACAGACAGCTAGACTGACCAAGAGACAGACTGATGAAGAGAGAGACAAACAGACTAACAAGAGAGAGACAGACAGATAGACTGACCACGAGACAGAGTCAAACCAAGAGACAGACAGTCCAAAAGACAGACAGACAGACTGACGAAGAGAGAGACAGACAGATAGACTGACCAAGAGACAGACAAACAGACAGACAGTCCAAGAGACAGACAGACAGACTGACAAAGAGAGAGACAGACAGACTGACAAGAGAGAGACAGACAGACTGATGAAGAGAGAGACAGACAGATAGACTGACCAACAGACAGTCAGAGTCAAACCAAGAGACAAACAGACAGACAGTCCAAGAGACAGACAGACAGACTGATGAAGAGAGAGACAGACAGATAGACTGACCAAGAGACAGGCAGGCAGACCACGAGACAGACAGACCACAAGACAGTCAGAGTCAAACCAAGAGACAAACAGACAGACAGTCCAAGAGACAGACAGACAGACTGATGAAGAGAGAGACAGACAGACTGACAAAGAGAGAGACAGACAGACAGACTGACGAAGAGAGAGACAGACTGACAAGAGAGAGACAGACAGATAGACTGACCAAGAGACAGGCAGACAGACAGAGAGACAGACCACGAGACAGTCAGAGTCAAACCAAGAGACAAACAGACTAACAAGAGAGAGACAGACAGATAGACTGACCACGAGACAGAGTCAAACCAAGAGACAAACAGACAGTCCAAAAGACAGACAGACAGACAGACTGACGAAGAGAGAGACAGACAGATAGACTGACCAAGAGACAGACAGACAGATAGACTGACCAAGAGACAGGCAGGCAGACAGAGAGACAGACCATTTGACACTCAGAGTCAAACCAAGAGACAAACAGACAGTCCAAGAGACAGACAGACTGACAAAGAGACAGTCAGAGTCAAACCAAGAGACAAACAGACACACTGACAAAGAGAGAGACAGACAGATAGACTGACCAAGAGACAGGCAGACAGACCACAAGACAGACAGACAGACTGACAAAGAGAGAGACAGACAGACTGAGAAGAGAGAAACAGACAGACTGACAAAGAGAGAGACAGACAGATAGACTGACCAACAGACAGTCAGAGTCAAACCAAGAGACAAACAGACAGACAGTCCAAGAGACAGACAGACAGACTTATGAAGAGAGAGACAGACAGATAGACTGACCAAGAGACAGGCAGGCAGACCATGAGACAGACAGACCACAAGACAGTCAGAGACAAACAGACAGACAGTCCAAGAGACAGACAGACTGACGAAGAGAGAGAGACAGACTGACAAGAGAGAGACAGACAGATAGATTGACCAAGAGACAGGCAGACAGACAGAGAGACAGACCACGAGACAGTCAGAGTCAAACCAAGAGACAGACAGACTGACGAAGAGAGAGACAGACAGCTAGACTGACCAAGAGACAGACTGATGAAGAGAGACAAACAGACTAACAAGAGAGAGACAGACAGATAGACTGACCACGAGACAGAGTCAAACCAAGAGACAAACAGACAGTCCAAAAGACAGACAGACAGACAGACTGACGAAGAGAGAGACAGACAGATAGACTGACCAAGAGACAGACAGACAGATAGACTGACCAAGAGACAGGCAGGCAGACAGAGAGACAGACCATTTGACACTCAGAGTCAAACCAAGAGACAAACAGACAGTCCAAGAGACAGACAGACAGACTGATGAAGAGAGAGACAGACAGATAGACTAACCAAGAGACAGGCAGACAGACCATGAGACAGACAGACAGACAGAGAGACATACCACAAGACAGTCAGAGTCAAACCAAGAGACAAACAGTCCAAGAGACAAACAGTCCAAGAGACAGACAGGCGGAAAGACCATGACAGAGACAAACCAAGAGACAGACAGACAGACTGACCACGAGACAGGCAGACAGTGAGGCATGTTCATGTCATCATGACTTTAATGGGTTACAAACATGACAAAATTGTCCTCTGGTGTCCTGTGACTCCTTAATGCCATATGAGGATGTTCAGCCCCGCCCACAAAGTGTGGGTGGTCTTATGAAGTAAACATACACAGCCGTTCTGACCGGATCCACTGTGCACATAGAAGTGTGCTCAGATGACCTCAGGTGAACTTGAATGATGCTCTGAAGCACACAGATCCTTCAAAGCGTCGCGGTCCAGGTCCGGACTGAGATCCAGAACACGTTTCAAAAACTACCACGGCCGCTGAAGATCAACAAGCCTTCAGCAAATTACCCAGAATGCTGTGGTTTGGATCTCATGTGAGAGTGACGGCAGCTTGAGGACAGGGGGCGACACTGAGCTGCTGAAAGTCTGCAGGGAAGTGACGACTGTGCGGCCAAACCGCTGCCACCTGCAGGAGAGTCTTTTACGACCGGATCAGGATCTGAACCTGAAACAGTTGTTGTGGAGCCGAAAACACAAAAGTCGGACTGGATTCAACCTCTAGAGGCAGAATCCAGTCAGCTTCAGACCCTCAGGGAGCTCAGGTTTCAGGTGCAATCCCACCAAACCACCAGATGGTGGTGCCAAACACGAGGGCTGAAACCATTTTTGAATAACTTTGTGAATTAAATTGATGATAGTAATATTAATAATAAACTAATATTTGAATGGAAGAATAACTTTTCCCACCATGCAGATGACTGCTGTAGCTGCACAGCGCGACACCACATCAAGACTACATACAGCCCGCCGGTGAAGAGAACATGTGGGAGCGTTTACAAACTGAAAATGTGCTCATGTTGGTGCACGTGATTAAAAAACAACATCAAAACAGAACTGAACGCAGTGTAAAGCTGAAGCTAAAGTTACGCTGGAAGACGCTCCACTAACACACAATTAAACCAGAATAAACAGATTAAAATCTCTTCAAATGTGATGCATCAGATCAACAGACAGAAGAGACATGCGCCAATTTATTAGGTACACCCAGATCAATCAGTGCTGGAATAAATCCTCCCTTCATGAGGATTAAATGTTCTTCTTGGACTGAATTAGTGTCTGACAGGTGCTGATTTATGTGCAGCTGAGATGTAGAACAGATAGCTCAGTGGGTAAGTAGTCAGCCTGACAATTTGCAGGTTTAAATCCCACTCACGTTTCTGCTTGTGTCCTTGAACAAGACACTTTGAGCCTGATTTTTTAAAAATCAGCACACTAAGACTGTGTCCTCCACATGCACAAAATAGTGCATACTGTCGTTAGTATGTTTGCCTTCATAAATGTGCAGTTTTGGGGTATCGTACTGAATTTCATTTTGCACTCACCCCATTAAAATACACTAAATCCTCATCAGATGCTGCTGTCTACGTCATCTTACCGCCCGCTAACAACTGGGCAATTTGTAAATCACTCGAAAAACTGTCTCCACCCCAACACGCAAAGGTTTAGATTGCTCACACAATTTAGCACTCGTTATGAGGGATCTTAGTTAACCAGGCCCTGATCCTGCACCGTTTCAGTCCACCCAGCTGGAAACGGGCACCAATTGGGGAAGTGACCCGAGTCAGACTGGCGCCCTGTCCAGGGGTACTCAAACATA
Organism: Thalassophryne amazonica; assembly: GCF_902500255.1. Classification (NCBI taxonomy): domain Eukaryota; kingdom Metazoa; phylum Chordata; class Actinopteri; order Batrachoidiformes; family Batrachoididae; genus Thalassophryne; species Thalassophryne amazonica. The sequence continues at coordinate 1,429,995 of NC_047115.1, read as the reverse complement.
CTGGCACAGTATGTGTTTGAGTACCCATGGGATTCAGCTTGGGACTCTGACGAGGGCGGTTGCATCTCCTCCACTCTCCCTTATCTCTGTTCACTGCTTTAACCTTCAAGTCCCTACTTCACCAGACTGTGAATTCCTCAAATTATATTGGATACTGGATTTATTGGACTACTATTGGATTAACCATGGAATTGATGAGCTGGTCTCTGAACGCTATTGACACGATTTTTTCTACAAGAAGGTCAGGACTGGGGGATCCTTCCTGCCCAGATAGAACGCATCCTGCGGGCTATGTCCTCGACTCCTGGGGGTCTTGGCGTATTGCATGCTTGGTGCCTTTCTCCATTGAGGACGTCGAGGATTTATTCATTTTTGGTCTTATGGTAGCAGGGCTGGTACTTTCTGGCTTATGTGCTGCCCTGATCTACCAGAAAATTGGCAAGACGGTGGCATCAAGAACCACGGCACCTCGCTTGTCCTTCATGATTAACGAGGTGGGCAAGGCAGTGCATTCTCAGACTGCGATGACTCTTGAACTCATACGCAAATTGGATGACATCTTGGAGCAGATGCATGCCTTGCAGTTGAAGTTGAAGATTTCAGAGGCCGGTGAATATTCTTAATTTATAATTGGGAATATTCTTAATTCATAATTGGGATTTGGTTGTGCAAGTGGAACTGTAAAAGTGTTTTTCACTGCTCAAACCACAACACTACAGGCTTATCAAGCCTGAAGGTCAAACTGCCTGACTGTTTTCCTCCAGAGGAATGTCTTCAGTCTGGGGAACTGTTTTCATAGGACTGAAGCATGCTCCATTCCCTCCCCCCATCAAACACCCCTCACTCCGGCTTCTGCTCACATCATTCCTTCCCCCTTCTGCAGGGGCGGTGCAGTTTTTAGCTGCAGCCCCCGTTCCTCCCACCAAGCTGATGGCGGCACATCTCAGGGTTGCTGCGTGACCTTCACCCACTTGCCTCAATTCAGATAACGGACTTCTTCAAATTTAGTGCACATAAACAATGTCAAATGTGTATGTGCTGTCTTTAATTCTGATGTGTGCCATTATTAATAATTGTGGACTAATTGCTGTCTGAGGTAACTGGAGTGTAAACATAATTTCTCCACTGTGAGATCAATAAAGTATATCTCATCTCATCTCTCATCTCACCAGCAGGCCTCAGGGCTGATGTCGAATAATGGAGGTGGTAATTTGTGGTGCTGCTGGACTGTTTATCCTGGAGGTGTTCCTAATATTTAGGCAGTTGTCAGTCAAAGTCTGGTGATTTCTGGCAAACTGATTTTGTGTGAACGTTGGTGCAGCAGACACTTCTTCCTTCTCTGTCTGACTCTCTCATCATGACATAGAGATCTCTCTTAAGATTATGAAAACAATGGTTTCAAATTAACTTTTTCTATTTTGGTTTCATGTAAAGAACAAAATGTAAACTTTTAAAGCCACAAAGTGATAATTACGTGTCAAAAAGCATTAATGATGAGCAGATGACCCTCAGTATGTCATGGTTCTGCTGTCATGGTGTCAGGCGTTAGCACCCGGCGTGTGTGTGATTGAGACCATTTCAGAGATCAAAACATGCGCCTGCAGACATCGTCCTCGACACTTGGCTGTTCACGGCAGACTGACACGTTTATGCCTCCGGGACAGACGCACAAATGAACCGGATGACAAACTCTCTGCAGAGGATTTGGGCAGACTGAGCGAGGGAGGCGCACAGCGTGTGGCGCCACAAGGCGGGTTCGGTTTTAAGAACCAGCTGCTCAGGTCTATGAGCTCCCGCTTGTGTCTGGCTGTAAATTTGTAGTTGTCACGGATACATATCTGAGATGATTGTTTTAAAAATTACTTTTATCACAGGTGGATCAGTGGGTGAGACTGTGGGTTATCACTACATAGACCTGGGTTCAAATCCTCTTCTCGCAAACTGTCTTGTGATGGACTGGAGTCCCATCATGGGAAAGTCGTGTACTCTGATCTGGTTCATGCAATGGAACCCGGAGATAAGCACCATCAGTCCTCAGGGCCAACACAGGACTTACTTCTTCTTCTTCTACACCCACTGATTAACACTTTGGTGTTGTCAGTGTTGATGTGATGTTTCACAAACCCTCCTGCAGAGTTCCTATGGGTCAGACTTAAGCTTTTGTGCTGGTTGCTGGTTCTCGTTCCTGTGGGTTGGACCTAAAGCATTTGTGATGGTTGTTGGTTCTAGCTCCTGTCGGATGGACCTAAAGCTTCTAAGCTGGTTGTTGGTTCTAGTTCCTGTGGGTTTGACCTAAAGCTTCCGTGTTGGATGTTGTTTCTAGTTCCTGTGGGACAGATCTAACAACCAACAACCAGCACAGCTGGTTCTCATTCTTGTGGCTCAGACCTAAAGCTTCTGTGCTGATTGTTGGTTCTGAGATGTTCAATATGTCTCCTGTATGGGGTCCCTCTAGGCTCTAACCGTGCAGATTGATATTTGATTATTATCCAACCCCTGGAAATAATGATGGAATCACCGGCCTCGGAGGATGTTCATTCAGTTGTTTAATTTTGTAGAAAAAAAGCAGATCACAGACATGACACAAAACTAAAGTCATTTCAAATGACAACTTTCTGGCTTTAAGAAACACTAAGAAATCAAGAAAAAAGATTGTGGCAGTCAGTAACAGTTACTTTTTTAGACCAAGCAGAGGGAAAAAATATGGAATCACTCAATTCTGAGGAAAAAATTATGGAATCACCCTGTAAATTTTCATCCCCAAAACTAACACCTTGCAAAAAGACACATAGGGTCAATGTCATGGCCTGCAAATAGTCCGGATCTCAATCCAATTGAAAATCTTTGGTGGAAGTTGAAGAAAATGGTCCATGACAAGGCTCCAACCTGCAAAGCTGATCTGGCAACAGCAATCAGAGAAAGTTGGAGCCAGATTGATGAAGAGTACTGTTTGTCACTCATTAAGTCCATGCCTCAGAGACTGCAAGCTGTTATAAAAGCCAGAGGTGGTGCAACAAAATACTAGTGATGTGTTGGAGCATTCTTTTGTTTTTCATAATTCCATAATTTATTCCTCAGAATTGAGTGATTCCATATTTTTTCCCTCTGCTTGGTCTAAAAAAGTAACCGTTACTGACTGCCACAATTTTTTTTGCTGATTTCTTATAATGTTTCTTAAAGCCAGAAAGTTGCCATTTGAAATGACTTTAGTTTTGTGTCATGTCTGTGATCTGCTTTTTTTCTACAAAATTAAACAACTGAATGAACATCCTCTGAGGCCGGTGATTCCATCATTTTTGCCCGGGGTTGAACTGTACGCTGACGACATACAGCTTTAGAAATGTAGTTTTTTTTATTCACCGTCTCTCCGTCTGATGGGCCCTCCACAGATTCTGGCTCTGCTTGAGGTGTCTTCCAGATAAAAGAGACATTTTTGTTGTCACAGTCACCTTGTGCTTGTTTTGGGGGAAATGTTGGTTCTCTGTAATGGTTTGAACTGTTGAAGATTCCGGGTTCTTTTCCCTCTGGACCTTTCTGTGTGGTGAACTAGTGACTCTAAATTGACTGTAGGTGTGAGAGTGTGACTGTGTTTGTCTGTCTGTATGTCCAAGGTGAACCCCGCCTCTTGTCCGATGACAGTTGGGATAGGCTCCACCCCCTGTGACCCTTAAGTGGAATGAGCAGGTTCAGAAAATGGATGGATAATGACAACCTGCTGTCTTTATAAAGGTATTTGCGACAATGTCATTTGTTATTTGGTACTATGTAAATATCATTTAATCAAATGAATGCATTTTACATGAAAATAGTTTGATTGAATATGAGAATAAAAATACAAGAATTAATTCCCTCCAGCAAGGAGCAGGTGTTTCCACTACATGCTTTCCTGTTAGCACAATAACTCAAAAAGAAATCATCAGATTTTGAATTTGGTGAACAGAAAAATTGTGTTCCAGGAAATAAGTGATTCAGTTTTGGAGGTGACCCAGAAAATATTCCAGAACTGAGATCCAGAAGATCATTTGGGAAATATCAACATTTAACTCAAAAAATTGTGGTAGGATGTTGATGAAATATGGTGAGCAGATGGACAAATGAGGGACTTTATTTTGAATTGGATCTGGAAGACATTTTGGATCCAGAAGTTTGAAGCAGTATGTGGCCTTGGCAAAGGTATGCGTTCTCCGAATGCCTTTTAGTTTGTAATTGTAATGAATTTTATGTAATTCATTCAAAATGTCTTTAGCATTTTGAAATGTTTATTTTTTGAGAATTTTTACTTTTTTACATTCTTTTTGAGTATTTTGAGTTACATTAATTGTTCTGTAAAAAAGTTATATATATATGTGTGTGTGTGTGTGTGTGTGTGTGTGTGTGTGTGTGTGTGTGTGTGTGTGTGTGTGTGTGTGTGTGTGTGTGTGTGTGACAGACTTTAAGGGTTTCTTTGTTGAGTGGAATTTTTACATGTTCTGTGTTTGCAGTGGGACTTTGATGTGTGTCCTGTGTTCTTTAGAATTTCTCCGTTAAGTGATTTTGATCATCTGCTGCACAGATGAAGTTTAACGGCTGCTGACCTTTGACCCACTAAACAAAGTCCTTCACGGGTCATTAGTGTTCACTTCCTGTTGGATAATCCCGGCCTGCACTGCTTGACATGCCGCCACAACCCTGAAACTCAAAAATACAGTTTGTGATCAGTAAAAACAGGATGTGGCAAAATTACTGGAAGTTATTAAAAAAATTTAACGAAAAAATCCTCCCAAACTCTCATTAAAGTTTTAGATTATGATGTCGACAAAAGTTGAATTATTTTAGTTAGTTTGGTGTCCAAAGTGATTCTTAGGGCGGAAAGACTTGTTTGTTTTTAAAAATTGCTTCAATCACTGTGCTTTTATTGTGAAAGGAACTACAAATTGTGAAAACTATAAGAAAACAAAAGTTATGAGCTTTATATTTTGTATTTTATCAAAATGCTCTGAAAATAAACAATGTCAGAATGAAATGAATCAATGTTCAAAAACGTTTGAGATAAAAATAAGTTATTTGTTTCAAAAAGAAAAGGTATATATTATATCAATCATATTAATCAAATTAGTTTCAGTTATTCTTATAACATTAATGGTACTTACAGGGACAACAGCTGATAGTTTGTTCTATTGAATTAAAAAAGAGTTGAGGAGTAATAAACTGATAATTTAATACCACAGAACTGAATTCAAAATAATATTAGAGATAAAATCTGTTAATAAAAAGATCTGGAGAATGTCACGTAATGGCAGTGTTCACACTGCACGTCTGACACGTTTTGGGGTTTTTCATCCGTCTTCAGCAGCTCAAACTTCACAGAAAATACAAATCATCACCTTCGATCAGTGCTGATAAAAAAAAAAGTGAAAAAAAAGAGAGAAATATTTCTGTTTCTGGTCAAGTTTCACACCAGAAAACAGACTGAAGGAGAAGCTGTCAAATTACACTGTTGTCACGGCAACAAAACCAGTACTTTAAAGACTTAAGAAACTACTTTGTGGGTCTTTATTCTTTTACTGTCTTTATATCTAAGACTGAGGGTTAAATTTCCCCTGAAACAGGATTCACACCATCACAAAAAGTTTGAAGTCTCCAAAACTGACACAATTTTAAAAGTTCACCTGAAAGTAATTTATGATGTGGAAAAAAAATATTTTGTGTTTTGTAGCATCTTCAGCTGTGTTTATATGACTTAAACTGCTTTATTTATTTTGGAATATGACCATACCATACCCCCCCCCCCCCCCCAAAAAGAAGAAAAGAAAAAGAAAGGAAAAAAAAAGATGCCACCCTGGGAAATATCACCAACATTTTTTCATTATTTTCTGAAATTTGAGGGGAAAAAAAAAAATCAAATCATTTGTAATATAAATGATGTTTTCTGCAGAAAAAGTAAAAAGTAAGAGGAACTCAAAATAGTACTCATTACAATAAAAAGCAAAATGCCAAAAAAAAAGGAAATTATACTAATGCACAAAATGCAAACTGTTCTGGATTTACACATTTTTGAAGAGGGGAAAAAATCCACCTAAAATTGATTAATTTCTGTTCTGAATGATCACTTTCTAATTATGTTTGTTTATTATTTATCAGTGAGTGTAAATATGTTGCATTTAAGCACACACTAAAATAAATAAATAAGTAACTGGTCAACTTCTGTAAATGTAACCGTCAGATATGACGTGTTTAAAATGTCTAATAGATGTTGGACCAGAATTATTTTCCTTTGTGCACATTTTCACTTGATGTAAAGTTTGATTGAAATCCATAAAGTGGTTTAAGAGGAGTTCCACGTAGGCTGGTTTATGGGGTTATAATGATATAATTTAATTAACTAGCTGTGCAACTCTTCAGTTATATCTTTTTTACAAAAATAAAACTTACAAAAACAAACCTCAATTCTGTAAAAACAGAATTTGTACTGTCAAATGTCAAAAGCTTTAAATAAAACAGATACATTTCATGTATTTTAATGTACATTTTACAGATTCTCATTTCTCTCTCGTGTCTGTTTCAGTGCAGAGCATTGTTTTTAAAAAGTAGAGAGTTTGATGAGCTCATAAAATTATGTTAATGAGTTTGGAGCTCATCTCTATAAATAAAAGAAGACTTAGAATTATTATTATTGAGCTAATTTTATTTTTCTCCATTAAAAAAAAAAGAATAAATGTGAAATGTCTTTTTGAGGCAAAGTTGAAGTGAGGGGTCTCTGATTATGAGTTAACTTGACATGTTCAGTCGTTATGTTTGAAAATCTAAATGTCGTTTTGAATCCACTTGATCCTATTTGTTCAGGTTTAAAATAATCACAAAAGTTATCAAATATTTAGAATTGTCTATTAACACAAAAGTGGGCAAATATGGATTTTTAAATGTTTTGATTATAAATATTTGTTAACTGAACTACTTTAAGCAAGTTTTTAAAGTGTTTAAATCAATGGTTTACACGGTTATTAATCCAGTTTGGCTTCAAAGTGCTTTTTTCATGTTTTGTGAAAATTTGTGAACTCACTTAAAAAAAACACATTTGTTTAATTTAATTTGGACTGAAACAAGTGAGACTTAAGATAAATCCAGATTCTGAGTCTTTGGACTAAATGTTTCTTTTGGTTTGAAGAAAACACAAAAGAGATTATTTTAAGTTTTCTGATATTTTATAGCAGGGGTGGGGGCCAAGTGGTTACTGCACTTGGTTTCAGTGCGGACGGTTCCCGGTTCAAACCCCACGTCTGCAACATCTCTCCGTGTAATGTGGAGTTGCGTCAGGAAGGACATCTGGTGTAAAACTTGTGCCAACTCAAAATCCAGTGTGGAAAATCAAGGGAGCAGCAGAAGGGTCTTACGTTTTCTGATATTTTATGCAGATGAGAGTCGAATAAAATCAACAGAACATTTTGCTCATGTTCAACAAACAAACACTTCATGGATTAAATCATGAAATAAACTCAAAATCTGGCACTTAGTCACAAAATTTATGTTAAATCTAAATTTAAGAGTTTTTTTATTTTGTAAATGAAGACAAACAAAACCTGTTTAAACTGAATTAAAGTGTTAACTTACAAACACACAAGATAATAACACAGAAAACATGAAACAAAATAAAAATGTTGATTGACAAATTAGAATTTTTATTATTTTTTTAATGAAATGAGAAAGTCTGTTTTTTTTGTCTATGGGGGATTTAAAACCTTCAAAGACATCATATCTGACAAACGAACCTTAAATTTAATTATTAATGTGCGAGCAGAATGAGCGTCACTAAAAATTAAATTAGAAAAATTAAATTAAAAAAAAAGACACAATCAGCGTTGTACTGTGAATCCTCGTGTAACTGATTTTAACAAAAAGAAAAACAAAATGATTCACTTCCTGTTTGGGTTCCAGAGTATTTTTTATTTTTCTTAATTAAGGATTAGGTTTTTGGCTTTGAGTGCTTTTATTTTGGAAGCCCGGCTGAGTGAATAAACCTGGTGGTTGAAGTGTTTTAGAGGCGGCTGACGATCTGTGGTTTCATTTCACTCAAAATCTGCTGCCGTATTTTCAAACAAACAAAACGCAGGAAAAGGGAAGTGGACTGGCGTTGACCCCGCCCACTGTCACACCCTGATTCGCTCACTCTCAACCCGCCCCCTGGTGAAGATCGCGTGCAGAATCATGGCAATCCTGAGCAGTGCCGAGGGAGCGCTGGTTGCTGCACGCCGAGGTGCCGTGACCTTCGCCTCCCCTCACTGAGCATGCTCAGTCACGATCAGTCACGTCGGCGGCGTTTCGTGACAACACTAATAGTCTGCACGGATCACCGGCACACGACGTCACCTCTAATTACGAGCATCGCCGTCTTCACTTGGACTTTACGGCCACTGTCACAGTGGGTCATACAGGTGCCACTTTCCCTGCTGACTCCGCCCCTCGGTCCTCCTACTTGCCTCCTGTCCAATCGGAGGCCCCGCCCTCTGTCTTTCACCTCCTCTCCTCTGGTTCTCGTCATCACGTGACCCTCACATGATGGCTGACTCACATTTTACTTGCCAACAACTCTCGCAGTGCCATGGAAACCGCCGCACGATTCTCACCTCACGTAGAGTTGTCCCGTGAGACGGCGGACATTTTTAACGCCCGCAGCGGAAAACCTTTACCTTTTTTATCGTCTTCAACTGACGCTGAAGCTTTCTTCAGCGCTGTTCTGATTTAATCTGCATCTGAAACACAAACAAAAAAACTCAGCAGCTAAATCTGCAGCACTACAGGCAGAAGGTCAAAGGTCAGCGCTGCCATCTGACAGCAGACGCAGAAAATTACACAAAAAAATTCACGACCCAAGAAACGAACACTGCTTCAGGAAAAAGATTCAGAAAACTCTGTCAAACAATTTGACAAAGAGGAGCTGTAGAGAGGAGGTGGCGGGACGTAAACAGAGGAGGTGGGGGAGGTGAAGAGAGGAGGTGGCGGGACGTAAACAGAGGAGGTGGCGGGAGGTGAAGAGAGGAGGTGGCGGGACGTAAACAGAGGAGGTGGCGGGAGGTGAAGAGAGGAGGTGGCGGGAGGTGAAGAGAGGAGATGGCGGGAGGTGAAGAGAGGAGGGTGGTGGGACGTAAACAGAGGAGGTGGTGGGACGTAAACAGAGGAGGTGGCGGGAGGTGAAGAGAGGAGGTGGCGGGACGTAAACAGAGGAGGTGGCGGGAGGTGAAGAGAGGAGGTGGGGGGAGGTGAAGAGAGGAGATGGCGGGAGGTGAAGAGAGGAGGTGGTGGGACGTAAACAGAGGAGGTGGCGGGAGGTGAAGAGAGGAGGTGGCGGGACGTAAACAGAGGAGGTGGCAGGAGGTGAAGAGAGGAGATGGCGGGAGGTGAAGAGAGGAGGTGGTGGGACGTAAACAGAGGAGGTGGCGGGACGTGAAGAGAGGAGGTGGCGGGACGTAAACAGAGGAGGTGGCGGGACGTAAAGAGAGGAGGTGGCGGGACGTAAACAGAGGAGGTGGCGGGATGTGAAGAGAGGAGGTGGCGGGACGTAAACAGAGGAGGTGGCGGGATGTGAAGAGAGGAGGTGGCGGGACGTAAACAGAGGAGGTGGCGGGACGTGAAGAGAGGAGGTGGCGGGACGTGAAGAGAGGAGGTGGCGGGACGTAAACAGAGGAGGTGGCGGGAGGTGAAGAGAGGAGGTGGCGGGACGTAAACAGAGGAGGGTGGCGGGAGGTGAAGAGAGGAGATGGCGGGACATGAAGAGAGGAGGTGGTGGGACGTAAACAGAGGAGGTGGCGGGACGTAAACAGAGGAGGTGGCGGGATGTGAAGAGAGGAGGTGGCGGGACGTAAACAGAGGAGGTGGCGGGAGGTGAAGAGAGGAGGTGGCGGGACGTAAACAGAGGAGGTGGCGGGACGTGAAGAGAGGAGGGGCGGGACGTAAACAGAGGAGGTGGCGGGACGTAAACAGAGGAGGTGGCGGGATGTGAAGAGAGGAGGTGGCGGGATGTGAAGAGAGGAGGTGGCGGGATGTGAAGAGAGGAGGTGGCGGGACGTAAACAGAGAAGGTGGCGGGATGTAAACAGAGGAGGTGGCGGGACGTAAACAGAGGAGGTGGCGGGAGGTGAAGAGAGGAGGTGGTGGGACGTAAACAGAGGAGGTGGCGGGATGTGAAGAGAAGAGGTGGTGGGACGTAAACAGAGGAGGTGGCGGGATGTAAACAGAGGAGGTGGCGGGATGTAAACAGAGGAGGTGGTGGGAGGTGAAGAGAGGAGAGGTGGCGGGACGTAAACAGAGGAGGTGGCGGGAGGTGAAGAGAGGAGGTGGCGGGACGTAAACAGAGGAGGTGGCGGGATGTAAACAGAAGAGGTGGCGGGATGTGAAGAGAGGACGTGGCGGGACGTAAACAGAGGAGGTGGCGGGAGGTGAAGAGGAGGTGGCGGGACGTAAATAGAGGAGGTGGCGGGATGTGAAGAGAGGAGGTGGCCGGACGTAAACAGAGGAGGTGGCGGGATGTAAACAGAGGAGGTGGTGGGAGGTGAAGAGAGGAGGTGGCAGGAGGTGAAGAGAGGAGGTGGCGGGACGTAAACTGAGGAGGTGGCGGGATGTGAAGAGAGGAGGTGGCGGGACGTAAACAGAGGAGGTGGCGGGATGTAAACAGAGGAGGTGGCGGGATGTAAACAGAGGAGGTGGCGGGAGGTGAAGAGAGGAGGTGGCGGGAGGTGAAGAGAGGAGGTGGCGGGACGTAAACAGAGGAGTTGGCGGGACGTAAACAGAGGAAGTGGCGGGATGTGAAGAGAGGAGGTGGCGGGATGTAAACAGAGGAGGTGGCGGGATGTAAACAGAGGAGGTGGCGGGAGGTGAAGAGAGGAGGGCAGGAGGTGAAGAGAGGAGAGGGCGGGACGTAAACTGAGGAGGTGGCGGGATGTGTAAAAGGAGGTGGCGGACGTAAACAGAGGAGGGTGGCGGGATGTAAACAGAGGAGGTGGCGGGATGTAAACAGAGGAGGTGGCGGGAGGTGAAGAGAGGAGGTGGCGGGAGGTGAAGAGAGGAGGTGGCGGGACGTAAA